>NW_022884662.1:0-13830 GCF_011952205.1 Bombus bifarius
CTATCGGTCCAGTAGAATGGAGTGTCCTTTTTTGTGAGATCTGTCAATGGTTTTGCGATTTTAGAAAAATTACGTATAAATTTTCTATAGTATCCAACGAGTCCTAAGAATGACTTTATGTGGGTCGCGGTCTTTGGTGTTTTAAAGTCTTTCACGGCTTGAATCTTTTTGGGATTAGGTTTTACTCCTTCCTTTGTTACTACGTGTCCTAAGTATTCTAATTCCGGTTTCAAAAATTCGCATTTGTCCGGTTGTATTTTTAATCCTAAATTTTGTAGTCTGTCTAGTATAATGGCTAGATTTCGGTTATGTTCTTGGATGGTGCTCCCGAATATTATAATGTCATCCAGGTATACGAAACAGTTATTTCCTATTAACCCCCGTAGCGCGGTATCCATCATACGTTGAAACGTCGCCGGTGCGTTTTTAAGGCCGAAGGGCATGCGATTATAGTGGAAGTGACCTTGTGGGGTTGAGAATGCAGTATATTTTTTGGAATTTTGCTCCATAGGTATCTGGTGAAATCCTGACGAGAGGTCTAGGGCCGAGAAAAATTTAGCTTTGCCTAAGTGCTCGAGTATTTCGTCCGAATTTGGTAAAGGATACGCGTCTTTGTCTGTTTGCTCGTTTAATTTTCTAAAATCTATAACGATTCTCCATTTTTGTTTGCCTGATGCATCTAATTTTTTTGGAACTACCCAAATTGGTGCGTTATATGGACTGTCCGATGGTTCTATGATTTGTTTGTCTAACATGTCGTTGATTTGAGTCTCGATTTCCTTTTTATGACATTCGGGCGGTCTATAAGATTTGATGTTTATAGGTTTGTCTGTCTTGAGTGTGATTGTATGTTCTGTCAAGTTGGTACATGGTAATGAGTCTGTTTCCATATTAAAAACGTCTAAGTAATTGATGAGGATTTTCTCAAGGGGTTCTCGAAGTTCTGGATCAATATGTTTGGTACGTATTATTTGTGCGAATTTATTAATTTGGCTTAGTTTATCGGGTTTCTCTATTTCGTTTGTAATGTGACAGATTTGCTTACCAGTGTTGATGAAACATACTGTTGTGGGCTTTCCTTCGATGTATTGGGCTGAGATTAGAGTTTCGCCTGGTCTTATCTTGCTATCGGTTTCCTGGAATGGTAATATAATTTCGTCTAAGGTTAGTTTATTGTTATTGACGCTGTATTGATACTTTGTAAGGAATGGGAGTCCGATTATTCCATCTTCGATTAGGGGAAAGTTGTTAGGGACTACGTAGAATTGATGATTTTTCTTGAGCATGGTTAAATTGCAAATTTTGTTAGTGGTATGTTTGTCACTTCCCATTAGGAAGGTTTTTGGGTTAGAAGTTTGGACGTTTAGTGAGGCTTTTTCTTTTATAAGGTTGATTCCTGCTCCGGTATCGATGAGGAATCTGGCTCTTCCTCCGTCTCTTCGTTGCAGTACGATTGATAGTAATCTTTTTAGGTACTTTTTTATATCAAGGACCCGGCTCCTGTGGAGGGGCTATCGCTGGATGCCGGTCACATAGGGTTTCTATTACTGCTTAGCCATCATTTTGCTGACCAAGGTATGTGAGGCATAACCATCCTTTCGTTGCGTTCTCACGACCACCGTGACAGTAGAGTAGTTTTGTTCGGCGGAATTTAATAGTCTTGAGGCATACGCAATCGGCAAATCCTTTCCGATTGGCCCTTGACTCAGTACACCGCTTATTGCATATCCTGATGCGTCTGTGGTAAGGTTAAAAGGTTTAGAAAAGTCTGGATATTGTAGAATGGGTTTCGTCATTAACGCTGTTTTTAAATTATTGAATGCATCTTCTTGATTTTCCGTCCATTTGAAGGGAGTATCTTTCTTTAATAGTTGTGTCAATGGTTTCGCGACCTTGGAGAAATCGGGTATAAATCTTCTGTAATATCCTGCTAGTCCCAGAAATTGTTTGATATTTTTCGCCTTCTTTGGTCGTGGAAATTTTGATACGGCTTCGACCTTTTTTGGATCGGGTTTCACGCCATCCTCACTAATTATATGTCCCAAATAATTCACCTCATGCCGTAAAAATTCACACTTATCGGGTTGTAATCATAATTTGGCTGTCCTCGGTCTTTCCATTAATTTATTAAATTTAATTTCGTGTTCCTGGAGAGATCTGGAATAAATCACTATGTCATCCAGATAGACGAATAGTTCTATTCCTTGCAGACCCGATAATACCGAGTTCATTAAACGTTGAAATGTTGCTGGGGCATTTTTTAATCCAAAGGGCATTCTTTTGAATTGAAAATGTCCGTATGGTGTCGAAAATGCCGTTTTGTGGGCGTCCTCTTGCGACATACGGATCTGGTGAAAGCCTGATGCTAAGTCAAACGTGGAAAAATATTTTGCACGTCATCCCATATAACGTAATACGGTATACTGTCATAGCATATAACCTATTTACGTTATGACGTCATACCATATAACGTATTATGTGATAACGTCATCCCATATTACGTGATACGTTATTACGTCATTCCATATAACGTAATACGTTATAACGTCATCCCATATAACGCAATACGATATAACGTCGTCCCATATAACGTAATACGTTATAACGTCGTCCCATATAACGTAATACGTTATAACGTCATCCCATATAACGTAATACGTTATAACGTCATCCCATATAACGTAATACGGTATAACGTCATACCATATAACCTATTTACGTTATAACGTCATACCATATAACGTATTACGTGATAACGGCATCCCATATAACGTAATACGTTATTACGTCATCCCATATAACGTAACACGTTATAACGTCGACCCATTTAACGTAATACGTTACAACGTCATCCCATTTAACGTAATACGTTACTTCGTCATCCCATATAACGTAATACGTTATAACGTCATCCCATATAACGTAATACGGTATACCGTCATAGCATATAACCTATTTACGTTATAACGTCATACCATATAACGTATTACGTGATAACGGCATCCCATATAACGTAATACGTTATTACGTCATCCCAAATAACGTAACACGTTATAACGTCATCCCATATAACGTAATACGGTATACTGTCATAGCATATAACCTATTTACGTTATGACGTCATACCATATAACGTATTATGTGATAACGTCATCCCATATTACGTGATACGTTATTACGTCGTCCCATTTAACGTAATACGTTACAACGTCATCCCATTTAACGTAATACGTTACAACGTCATACCATATAACGTAATACGTTATAACGTCATCCCATATAACGTAATACGGTATAACGTCATACCATATAACGTAATATGTTATAACGTCATACCATATAACGTAATACGTTATAACGTCATCCCATATAACGTAATACGTTATAACGTCATACCATATAACGTAATACGTTACAACGTCCTCCCATATAACGTAATACGGTATAACGTCATACCATATAACGTAATATGTTATAACGTCATACCATATAACGTAATACGTTATAACGTCATCCCATATAAAGAAAAACGTTATAACGTCATACCATATAACGTAATACGTTACAACGTCATACCATATAACCTATTTCGTTAAAACGTCATCCCATATAACGTAATACGTTATAACGTCATACCATATAACGTAATACGTTATAGCGTCGTCCCATATAACGTAATACGTTATAACGTCATCCCATATAACGTAATACGTTATAACGTCATCCCATATAACGTAATGCGGTATAACGTCATACCATATAACCTATTTACGTTATAACGTCATACCATATAACGTATTACGTGATAACGGCATCCCATATAACGTAATACGTTATAACGTCCTCCCATATAACGTAATACGGTATAACGTCATACCATATAACCTATTACGTTACAACGTCATACCATATAACCTATTTCGTTAAAACGTCATCCCATATAACGTAATACGTTATAACGTCATACCATATAACGTAATACGTTATAACGTCGTCCCATATAACGAAATACGTTATAACGTCATCCCATATAACGTAATACGTTATAACGTCATCCCATATAACGTAATACGGTATAACGTCATACCATATAACCTATTTACGTTATAACGTCATACCATATAACGTATTACGTGATAACGGCATCCCATATAACGTAATACGTTATTACGTCATCCCATATAACGTAATACGTTATAACGTCGTCCCATTTAACGTAATACGTTACAAATTCATCCCATTTAACGTAATACGTTATAACGTCGTCCCATATAATGTAACACGTTATAACGTCAACCCATATAACGTAATACGTTATACCGTCATCCCATATAACGTAATACGTTATAACGTCGTCCCATATAACGTAATACGTTATAACGTCATACCATATAACGTATTAATTAATAACGTCATCCCATATAACGTAATACGTTATAACGTCCTCCCATATAATGTAATACGTTATAACGTCGACCCATATAACGTAATACGTTATAACGTCATCCCATATAACGTAATACGGTATAACGTCATAACATATAACCTATTTACGTTATGACGTCATACCATATAACGTATTATGTGATAACGTCATCCCATATTACGTAATACGTTATTACGTCATCCCATATAACGTAATACGTTATAACGTCATCCCATATAACGTAATACGGTATAACGTCATACCATATAACCTATTTACGTTATAACGTCATACCATATAACGTATTACGTGATAACGGCATCCCATATAACGTAATGCGGTATAACGTCATACCATATAACCTATTTACGTTATAACGTCATACCCTATAACGTATTACGTGATAACGGCATCCCATATAACGTAATACGTTATTACGTCATCCCATATAACGTAACACGTTATAACGTCGTCCCATTTAACGTAATACGTTACAACGTCATCCCATTTAACGTAATACGTTACTTCGTCATCCCATATAACGTAATACGTTATAACGTCATCCCATATAACGTAATACGGTATACCGTCATAGCATATAACCTATTTACGTTATGACGTAATACCATATAACGTATTATGTGATAACGTCATCCCATATTACGTAATACGTTATTACGTCATCCCATATAACGTAATACGGTATAACGTCGTTCCATATAACGTAATACGTTATAACGTCGTCCCATATGACGTAATACGTTATAACGTCATCCCATATAACGTAATACATTACAACGTCATCCCATTTAACGTAATACGTTACAACGTCATCCCATATAACGTAATACGTTATAACGTCATCCCATATAACGTAATACGTTATAACGTCATCCCATATAACGTAATACGTTATAACGTCGTCCCATTTAACGTAATACGTTACAACGTCATCCCATTTAACGTAATACGTTACAACGTCATACCATATAACGTAATACGTTATAACGTCATCCCATATAACGTAATACGGTATAACGTCATACCATATAACGTAATACGTTATAACGTCATACCATTCAACCTATTACGTTATAACGTCATACCATATAGCGTAATACGGTATAACGTCATATCATATAACGAAATACGTTATAACGTACTCCCATATAACGAAATACGTTATAACGTCATCCCATATAACGTAATACGTTATAACGTCATACCATATAACGTAATACGTTATAACGTCATCCCTTATAACATAATACGTTATAACGTCGTCCCATATAACGTAATACGTTATAACGTCATCCCATATAACGTAGTACGTTATAACGTAATCCCATATAACGTAATACGGTATAACGTCATACCATATAACCTATTTACGTTATAACGTCATACCATATAACGTATTACGTGATAACGGCATCCCATATAACGTAATACGTTATAACGTCATACCATATAACGTATTAATTAATAACGTCATCCCATATAACGTAATACGTTATAACGTCCTCCCATATAATGTAATACGTTATAACGTCAACCCATATAACGTAATACGTTATAACGTCATCCCATATAACGTAGTGCGTTATAACGTCGTCCCATTTAACGTAATACGTTACAAATTCATCCCATTTAACGTAATACGTTATAACGTCGTACCATATAATGTAATACGTTATAACGTCAACCCATATAACGTAATACGTTATAACGTCATCCCATATAACGTAATGCGTTATAACGTCGTCCCATATAACGTAATACGTTATAACGTCATCCCATATAACGTAATACGTTATAGCGTCATCCCATATAACGTAATACGGTATAACGTCATACCATATAACCTATTTACGTTATGACGTCATACCATATAACGTATTATATGGTAACGTCATCCCATATTACGTAATACGTTATTACGTCATCCCATATAACGTAATACGGTATAACGTCGTTCCATATAACGTAATACGTTATAACGTCGTCCCATATGACGTAATACGTTATAACGT
Organism: Bombus bifarius; assembly: GCF_011952205.1. NCBI lineage: Eukaryota > Metazoa > Arthropoda > Insecta > Hymenoptera > Apidae > Bombus > Bombus bifarius. The sequence goes on from NW_022884662.1 coordinate 6,460, forward strand.
CATCCCATATAACGTAATACATTACAACGTCATCCCATTTAACGTAATACGTTACAACGTCATCCCATATAACGTAATACGTTATAACGTCATCCCATATAACGCAGTACGTTATAACGTCGTCCCATATAACGTAATACGTTATAACGTCGTCCCATATAACGTAATACGTTATAACGTCATCCCATATAACGTAATACGTTATAAGGTCATCCCATATAACGTAATACGGTATAACGTCATACCATATAACCTATTTACGTTATAACGTCATACCCTATAACGTATTACGTGATAACGGCATCCCATATAACGTAATACGTTATTACGTCATCCCATATAACGTAACACGTTATAACGTCGTCCCATATGACGTAATACGTTATAACGTCATCCCATATAACGTAATACATTACAACGTCATCCCATTTAACGTAATACGTTACAACGTCATCCCATATAACGTAATACGTTATAACGTCATCCCATATAACGCAGTACGTTATAACGTCGTCCCATATAACGTAATACGTTATAACGTCGTCCCATATAATGTAATACGTTATAACGTCATCCCATATAACGTAATACGGTATAACGTCATACCATATAACCTATTTACGTTATAACGTCGTCCCATATAACGTAATACGTTGTAACGTCATCCCATATGACGTAATACGTTATAACGTCATCCCATATAACGTAATACGGTATAACGTCATACCATATAACCTATTTACGTTATAACGTCATACCATATGACGTATTACGTGATAACGGCATCCCATATAACGTAATACGTTATTACGTCATCCCATATAACGTAACACTTTCTAACGTCGTCCCATTTAACGTAATACGTTACAACGTCATCCCATTTAACGTAATACGTTACAACGTCATACCATATAACGTAATACGTTATAACGTCATCCCATATAACGTAATACGGTATAACGTCATACCATATAACGTAATATGTTATAACCTCATACCATATAACGTAATACGTTATAACGTCATCCCATATAACGTAATACGTTATAACGTCATACCATATAACGTAATACGTTACAACGTCCTCCCATATAACGTAATACGGTATAACGTCATACCATATAACCTATTACGTTACAACGTCATACCATATAACCTATTTCGTTAAAACGTCATCCCATATAACGTAATACGTTATAACGTCATACCATATAACGTAATACGTTATAACGTCGTCCCATATAACGAAATACGTTATAACGTCATCCCATATAACGTAATACGTTATAACGTCGTCCCATATAACGAAATACGTTATAACGTCATCCCATATAACGTAATACGTTATAGCGTCATCCCATATAACGTAATACGGTATAACGTCATACCATATAACCTATTTACGTTATGACGTCATACCATATAACGTATTATATGGTAACGTCATCCCATATTACGTAATACGTTATTACGTCATCCCATATAACGTAATACGGTATAACGTCGTTCCATATAACGTAATACGTTATAACGTCGTCCCATATGACGTAATACGTTATAACGTCATCCCATATAACGTAATACATTACAACGTCATCCCATTTAACGTAATACGTTACAACGTCATCCCATATAACGTAATACGTTATAACGTCATCCCATATAACGCAATACGATATAACGTCGTCCCATATAACGTAATACGTTATAACGTCGTCCCATATAACGTGATACGTTATAACGTCATCCCATATAACGTAATACGTTATAACGTCATCCCATATAACGTAATACGGTATAACGTCATACCATATAACCTATTTACGTTATAACGTCATACCATATAACGTATTACGTGATAACGGCATCCCATATAACGTAATACGTTATAACGTCCTCCCATATAACGTAATACGGTATAACGTCATACCATATAACGTAATACGTTATAACGTCCTCCCATATAACGTAATACGGTATAACGTCATACCATATAACCTATTACGTTATAACGTCATACCATATAACCTATTTCGTTATAACGTCATCCCATATAACGTAATACGTTATAACGTCATACCATATAACGTATTACGTGATAACGTCATCCCATATAACGTAATACGTTATAACGTCATCCCATATAACGTAATACGGTATAACGTCATACCATATAACGTAATACGTTATAACGTCATCCCATATAACGTAATACGGTATAACGTCATACCATATAACCTATTACGTGATAACGGCATCCCATATAACGTAATACGTTATTACGTCATCCCATATAACGTAATACGTTATAACGTCGTCCCATTAACGTAATACGTTATAACGTCATAACGTCCCATATAAACGTAATACGTTATAACGTCATCCCATATAACGTAATACGGTATAACGTATACGTTATAACGTCATACCATATAACGTATTAATTAATAACGTCATCCCATATAACGTAATACGTTATACGTCATCCCATATAACGTAACACGTTATAACGTCGATATAATGTACATATCGTTACGTAATACGTTATACCCATATAACGTAATAGGTTATAACGTCATCCCATATAACGTAATACGGTATACCGTCATATCATATAACCTATTTACGTTATGACGTAATACCATATAACGTATTATGTGATAACGTCATCCCATATTACGTAATACGTTATTACGTCATCCCATATAACGTAATACGGTATAACGTCGTTCCATATAACGTAATACGTTATAACGTCGTCCCATATGACGTAATACGTTATAACGTCATCCCATATAACGTAATACATTACAACGTCATCCCATTTAACGTAGCTACGGTATAACGTCATACCATATAACCTATTTACGTTATAACGTCATACCATATAACGTATTACGTGATAACGGCATCCCATATAACGTAATACGTTATTACGTCATCCCATATAACGTAACACGTTATAACGTCGACCCATTTAACGTAATACGTTACAACGTCATCCCATTTAACGTAATACGTTACTTCGTCATCCCATATATCGTAATACGTTATAACGTCATCCCATATAACGTAATACGTTATACCGTCATAGCATATAACCTATTTACGTTATGACGTAATACCATATAACGTAATACGTTATAACGTCGTCCCATATAACGTAATACGTTATAACGTCATCCCATATAACGTAATACGTTATAACGTCATCCCATATAACGTAATACGGTATAACGTCATACCATATAACCTATTTACGTTATAACGTCATACCCTATAACGTATTACGTGATAACGGCATCCCATATAACGTAATACGTTATTACGTCATCCCATATAACGTAACACGTTATAACGTCGTCCCATATGACGTAATACGTTATAACGTCATCCCATATAACGTAATACATTACAACGTCATCCCATTTAACGTAATACGTTACAACGTCATCCCATATAACGTAATACGTTATAACGTCATCCCATATAACGCAATACGTTATAACGTCGTCCCATATAACGTAATACGTTATAACGTCGTCCCATATAACGTAATACGTTATAACGTCGTCCCATATAACGTAATACGTTATAACGTCATCCCATATTACGTAATACGTTATAACGTCATCCGATACAACGTAATACGGTATAACGTCATACCATATAACCTATTTACGTTATAACGTCATACCATATAACGTATTACGTGATAACGGCATCCCATATAACGTAATACGTTATTACGTCATCCCATATAACGTAACACTTTATAACGTCGTCCCATTTAACGTAATACGTTACAACGTCATCCCATTTAACGTAATACGTTACAACGTCATACCATATAACGTAATACGTTACAACGTCATCCCATATAACGTAATACGGTATAACGTCATACCATATAACGTAATATGTTATAACGTCATACCATATAACGTAATACGTTATAACGTCATCCCATATAACGTAATACGTTATAACGTCATACCATATAACGTAATACGTTATAACGTACTCCCATATAACGTAATACGGTATAACGTCATACCATATAACCTATTACGTTACAACGTCATACCATATAACCTATTTCGTTAAAACGTCATCCCATATAACGTAATACGTTATAACGTCATACCATATAACGTAATACGTTATAACGTCGTCCCATATAACGAAATACGTTATAACGTCATCCCATATAACGTAATACGTTATAGCGTCATCCCATATAACGTAATACGGTATAACGTCATGCCATATAACCTATTTACGTTATGACGTCATACCATATAACGTATTATATGGTAACGTCATCCCATATTACGTAATACGTTATTACGTCATCCCATATAACGTAATACGGTATAACGTCGTTCCATATAACGTAATACGTTATAACGTCGTCCCATATGACGTAATACGTTATAACGTCATCCCATATAACGTAATACATTACAACGTCATCCCATTTAACGTAATACGTTACAACGTCATCCCATATAACGTAATACGTTATAACGTCATCCCATATAACGTAGTGCGTTATAACGTCGTCCCATTTAACGTAATACGTTACAAATTCATCCCATTTAACGTAATACGTTATAACGTCGTACCATATAATGTAATACGTTATAACGTCAACCCATATAACGTAATACGTTATAACGTCATCCCATATAACGTAATGCGTTATAACGTCGTCCCATATAACGTAATACGTTATAACGTCATCCCATATAACGTAATACGTTATAGCGTCATCCCATATAACGTAATACGGTATAACGTCATACCATATAACCTATTTACGTTATGACGTCATACCATATAACGTATTATATGGTAACGTCATCCCATATAATGTAATACGTTATTACGTCATCCCATATAACGTAACACGTTATAACGTCATCCCATATAACGTAATACATTACAACGTCATCCCATTTAACGTAATACGTTACAACGTCATCCCATATAACGTAATACGTTATAACATCATCCCATATAACGCAGTACGTTATAACGTCGTCCCATATAACGTAATACGTTATAACGTCGTCCCATATAACGTAATACGTCATAACGTCGTCCCATATAACGTAATACGGTATAAAGTCGTTCCATATAACGTAATACGTTATAACGTCATCCCATATAATTCAATACGATATAACGTCGTCCCATATAACGTAATACATTACAACGTCATCCCATTTAACGTAATACGTTACAACGTCATCCCATATAACGTAATACGTTATAACGTCATCCCATATAACGTAATACGTTATAACGTCGTCCCATTTAACGTAATACGTTACAAATTCATCCCATTTAACGTAATACGTTATAACGTCGTCCCATATAATGTAATACGTTATAACGTCATCCCATATAACGTAATACGTTATAACGTCATACCATATAACGTAATACGTTACAACGTCCTCCCATATAACGTAATACGGTATAACGTCATACCATATAACCTATAACGTTACAACGTCATACCATATAACCTATTTCGTTAAAACGTCTTCCCATATAACGTAATACGTTATAACGTCATACCATATAATGACACGTTATAACGTCGTCCCCATATAACAGAAATACGTTATAACGTCGTCCCATATATAACGTAATACGTTATAACGTCGTCCCTTATAACGTATTAATACGTTATAACGTCATCCCCATAACGTAATACGTTATAATCATCCATACCAACGTAATACGGTAACGTCGTTCCATATAACGTAATACGTTATAACGTCGTCCCCATATGACGTAATACGTTATAACGTCATCCCTTATAACGTAATACGTTATTGCGTCATCCCATTTAACGTAATACGTTACAACGTCATACCATATAACGTAATACGTTATAACATCATCCCATATAACGTAATACGGTATAACGTCATACCATATAACGTAATATGTTATAACGTCATACCATATAACGTAATACGTTATAACGTCATCCCATATAACGTAATACGTTATAACGTCATACCATATAACGTAATACGTTACAACGTCCTCCCATATAACGTAATACGGTATAACGTCATACCATATAACCTATTACGTTACAACGTCATACCATATAACCTATTTCGTTAAAACGTCATCCCATATAACGCAATACGTTATAACGTCATACCATATAACGTAATACGTTATAACGTCGTCCCATATAACGAAATACGTTATAACGTCATCCCATATAACGTAATACGTTATAGCGTCATCCCATATAACGTAATACGGTATAACGTCATACCATATAACCTATTTACGTTATGACGTCATACCATATAACGTATTATATGGTAACGTCATCCCATATTACGTAATACGTTATTACGTCATCCCATATAACGTAATACGGTATAACGTCGTTCCATATAACGTAATACGTTATAACGTCGTCCCATATGACGTAATACGTTATAACGTCATCCCATATAACGTAATACATTACAACGTCATCCCATTTAACGTAATACGTTACAACGTCATCCCATATAACGTAATACGTTATAACGTCATCCCATATAACGTAGTGCGTTATAACGTCGTCCCATTTAACGTAATACGTTACAAATTCATCCCATTTAACGTAATACGTTATAACGTCGTACCATATAATGTAATACGTTATAACGTCAACCCATATAACGTAATACGTTATAACGTCATCCCATATAACGTAATGCGTTATAACGTCGTCCCATATAACGTAATACGTTATAACGTCATCCCATATAACGTAATACGTTATAGCGTCATCCCATATAACGTAATACGGTATAACGTCATACCATATAACCTATTTACGTTATGACGTCATACCATATAACGTATTATATGGTAACGTCATCCCATATAATGTAATACGTTATTACGTCATCCCATATAACGTAACACGTTATAACGTCATCCCATATAACGTAATACATTACAACGTCATCCCATTTAACGTAATACGTTACAACGTCATCCCATATAACGTAATACGTTATAACATCATCCCATATAACGCAGTACGTTATAACGTCGTCCCATATAACGTAATACGTTATAACGTCGTCCCATATAACGTAATACGTCATAACGTCGTCCCATATAACGTAATACGGTATAAAGTCGTTCCATATAACGTAATACGTTATAACGTCATCCCATATAACGCAATACGATATAACGTCGTCCCATATAACGTAATACGTTATAACGTCTTCCCATATAACGTGATACGTTATAACGTCATCCCATATAACGTAATACGTTATAACGTCATCCCATATAACGTAATACGTTACAACGTCATCCCATTTAACG
>NW_022884663.1:0-53996 GCF_011952205.1 Bombus bifarius
TTTTGCAAAGTTTAACAATAAATTATATTACAATTTTAAATTAACATCAAATTTTGAGCTACACACATCTTAGTAATTAAATCTGTATGGTGTTATCCGTTTTTACTTTAAGGTGATTTATACTTCGTGTTTATTACAAATTTTTGCAGTCATCATAGAGAACATACAGAATTAACATTTAAGTTTGGAACGTTAGTTCAAATGCCTGATTACTCAGCCAAGGGATGCAGAAACAAGTCAAAGAGTGGTAAGAAAATGTATTATCTTCCAAACGATCCCAAACGAAGAGAGTAATTGCGAATTAATTGCGTAACTCTTGGTGGAAAATAGAATGTAATTGAATATAAATCCAATTTTTAATATATTATGTTTAACAAAGTATTCCAGTCATACAGTATTTAAAAAAAATATATAATAAGCATAAAAAATGTATTTAAGTTTTCATTAATAAAATTAGACACTAATGACTTTACGCTGTTAATTTCCCTAGGCCATAGTTGTACACACAGGTCTGTTAACTGCTGTAAAGGAGATAAGGTTCTTAATGTCGCAAGATGTACTTTACCAATCGGTCACCATTGAACACTGCGATCGAGTAGCTAGGATTTTGTGTTTGGCGCCATTCTTCGGTGAAAGCACTAAAAGTAAAGAATATAAACTAAAGCAGTAAACTTATTCAATAACTAATACTATATTATGTATTTATTTATACTATACTATATTATGCATTTATTTCAAGCAGATACATCTACAATACTCCATTTATTACAGAAAGCATTGTTTAAATGAATATTAATTATGAACCATTATTAAACATGCATTGTTATTACCAACAAACAAGTTTAACAAGACCACAATTTTCAAATTAAATATGTACACATATCTTTAATGCTTTTATATTTGACGCATATATTAGAAAGTAAGTTTGTTTTTAGTTTTTTCTTAATTTATTAAAAAATTGTGTAACTATTAACATTACCTATAACATACGTAAATAGTGTCATATTTAAAATATTACCCATGATTAAAAATTTTCAATGTTATTAAATTCTTTATTGAGGAAGCTAAATTATAATAAAATTATAGAGTTTACAAAGGATTTTAATAATGAAAAAATATTTATTTTATATAACATTTATTAGACATTAGTTAGATATAAAATAAGAATAATATAATCATAATAATCATATATCTAAGATAAAAGTTGATCTCTATGATCATTAACATGGTGTTGCTTTTTCCTCACACCCTCCTGCTACACGCTTCGAAGCAGAACATACAGCGAGTAGATATTACGGAATCAGATCCAACAGCAAACAATACAATATGTATAGAACTCTAACCATGGAAACACCAACACCTTTGGTAGCCGAAGTTATGCACAAGTAACTAACCAATCGCCACCCTTAACACCAACATAGCCAAATCCATCAGTAATACGCTCAAGCAACCACCGTTACGATACTAACTAACGGCAATTACTTCCAGATGTAGCAGTATATGCACCACTGCGAACAGGCAGTACATTGACAGAGATTATAGAAGTAGCATTGGCAACTACTACTTATGAACCAAATAACAGGCAAACAAAAATAATTCCGCAAGACTTTCTTGACAAAATCAGAGGGAAAAAGGTAAGCGAAAGCAAAATGACAAAAACATAGAGCACGTGAAAGCAAAAAAACATCTAAACAAACTTGCAAAGGAAATAGAAAGTAAAATAAAAGATCATAATAATAACGAATTCTCAAAATTCATAGATTCACTTTCTGCGTACGAGAATTCCAACTATTTCCTATGGAAAGCCACGAACAAAATAAAGGAGCCAATTAAACTAATCCCAGCAATCAGATTAACGGACAACACATGAGCCAGAAGCACCGAAGAGCAAGCTGAAGAATTTTCCAACCACCTTTGTTGAAGTTATCTCTTCGAGCAACGCGTGATGAATGTGTAACAGAAATATATTTAAGTATAAGTGTAACTGTAAGTATAAGTATAAATATAAGCATAAGTATAAGTACAGTGTATACTAATCCAGAACCACACTGTGGCAGCGTTACATTACAACAGAGCTTCGAAGCCATGAGTCTATGGGTATTTATATGTCGGAGATGAAAGAACACCGGAGCCTTTGGAATTTTGGATAATCCCGCAACATTGTAATCTAGAGTCTACTATAGCTGTAATTAGACAATTGTAGTTATTCAATCCGATTGTAATTGTTCGCGAGTTGTGATAATGAGTTTGGGCTCGAGGCGACAGCCAGTCGCCGAACGTAGCCGCGGTCACGGGATGAACGCTTTGTTTAACAAAGGTATGGAGTAATTCTATAGCTCTCTTTAAAAGAAATATTTGTAGCGGCACGCGACAGTAAACATTTCAACGGTTTCTGTCCTGTGGCTCGCCACACGCAGATCCTATTCTTCGGGTATGATGGTTACCAAATGCCGACGCGTCTCCACAGTACGTGATCAGCTAGTCCGAGGGCCGTTATAAACACTAAGATCTAGTTACCTAAAGTCCTTCAAACGGACAAACAGTCTTTGTCCCAACTACGGGAAGTTAGGGGAGATCTATTTTTTCAACGAACGATGTCTCCCACTAGCAACTTTCCCTCGAGGGCGGCTAGCATCTTTTTCTAACTACCGATATGGAGATTGACCAATTAGCAGCAATGTCAATTTCACTTACTTTCCGAACGAAGACTATCCCCGACGAATCCGATGATCTCGTGTCCTTAGACATACCCCACCATAGTTTTCTTCTGTGGCATCGTCGGGACGGAAAGTCATTCTTTCTTGCGGTCCCATCGACTAATAGAGTAACCCTTTACGACCAGTGAATATTACGCGTCCGACTTAGATTTTGTGAGCACGTTCATCTATTATCCCGTCGACCGCGGATTCGTTATTGAACCTAAGATCATTGTCATTAGTTTCTCGAGTATCTAATTACCACGGTTACTTGTCTAGTTCTATGATAATCGTATTTGCATTAGTCGAAGTCTTCTCTATTGCATAACGACGACGTGTAATCCAAACGAAGATTCGTTTCACGTCCCTAACCCTAATTCTAATGTAAACCCGACATATATATTCTAAAACTTCCGATTAATAGGGTAGATGTTGCCACCAGAAATAGTCTAGGGACTATTTCAAACAATTTTTTTTTCTTTTACAATGGACTATTTTTCTCTACTTCCAATTTTCCTTTTACTATTTTGTATTTATTGTAGATTTTATATTTTGTCTTTACGTCAAGAATGTTATTGTGTTGTAAGTATTGTCACGTCTGTCGTATTCTCGGTAACAACTCGTATGAATTCTCAATCTCGTATCGCGTCTCTCAAGCGCACTACCGTTGGAGAATTCTCAATTCGTTGTACCTTGTGTCTGCCGGGGTCTTAGTCTAAACGTCGTGTTGTCTCTCACTCTCTCTCTCTTTTCTATTCAATAGTTGTTATGTTAATAGGTAGCGTTACTTACATTTAATGCAACTGGCAAATAAATTCCACGTTTCGGCAGGAATACTAGTACGGGAGAGGATTAAAATTCTTCGGAATAAATAATTAGAATGGACGCACAGATTTATTTCGTGCGTTGGGTTGGTGTTGTTATATTATAATTTATTCAAATTTTACTTGATCGAATTAACGGTTAATCGAACTGTGACACTTAAAGAATAACAATATAAACGCCTTTATTAACAAATTGGTAACTAACACTGATACTTTTCTGTTGTATTAAATTTTATTGGAGACGCAATTGAGCGAAGGGTTGTATGGACGCCGCGGTTAACAAATGGTAACAATTATGGATACTTATCACAATTTTACTAACTTGATATTGGTTTCGATGATCGGGCCGGCCGTGACAATGTGAACACTTTTATATTTCTTTCAAATAACGACTTAGAATATACAATTTCTCTTTTCTTGAGAAGATGACAAACAGGGTGGACAATGAAACTCTATTGGACTCTACTGAACTGACTGATTAAACTGAATTTTCTTGCACTCTTCGAACTCGACTGAACTCTTTATGATCTCTCTGAACCGACTGAAACCTTTTAACCGACTAAAAAGCTTTTTTCGTATGCTGCTACTCTTATTTATAACTAATTCATGGGTAATGGGATTTCTATTGTTCTATGGAGTCGTTGTACGCATGGCATGTGTTGTTTCGTGTTTCTTTCAATAGAGTATAGTAAGTTTTGTTTGTTTTATTTTTTTTTCTTTTTTTATTTATTTCATGGAAAACGTCGTGAAGTGGTTGTCTTCAATGTGTAGTTTTATGTGTTTTGGTTACTCATTATTTATTTGTATAGATTATTTGGATTTTGATAATTACTTTCGGTATTTTTATTGGTGATTTACATGAATATATTTTGATATGTAGTTGCAGGTTGTCCTATCTCCGTAGCGGCATATTATGAATTTTGATTTTGTTATTTGTTTAGATTGATTATTAGTAGATTTCTATTTGCAATGCGTGGCTTGAGGCTTCATTTCAACGTTTACGTTCTAAGGTCATCTCGTCCTTGTTTCTTTACTAATAATGGTAGTGTTGGGAGTTTTGCTTATTTATTATCTGTTCACAATATTTAGAATCCGATCAGTATTTTCGTTTATGTTTTTCTTTTGGATACAGGTTATATGGAGACGGAGGTACTTGCTCCTGAGCAACCTGTATTGTTGTGTGCACTGAGCAAGTATGTATTGTTTATTCATTTTATCATGTGTTGTTTATTTCATTAATTTGTGCGTTTTGTTTTAAGTGCAAGAAGTGGAAAAAGAAGAATAAGGGGAAACGCAAGTCACGCAAACGGTATGTGAATGTTTCGAGAAAGTGTAACGTCAATTCACATCAGAGACCAGGCCACACACCACGGACATGATGACACCCAGATGTCTGCATATCCTTGGTGCGCACCCTCAATAGGCTGAAGTGCCCACCAGGGGCCTTGGCATTTTCATAGTTAAGGTCCGTCGGACCAAGCGAGTATTTCCTGTCTTAAATTTCCCTTTACGTTTATTGTCTACCACGTGTTAGCTTAGAAAGTTAGTTTTCTCCACATCTGGTATGTTCCGTTGGCAACTTTCTCGCGAGGGCGGCTAAACTCCTTCCTGGTCCACCAACCGTCCTATTATCCAATCGGAGACGGTGTCTACTGCCCTCACTTCTTTAACCAAAATTGTCATCAGCAAATCCGATAGTCCCGTGTCCTTAGACACACCCACCCCTAGCTTTCCTCAGACACAGTATCGTCAGTAAAACTTCACTTATTCTGTATCCTTACAATAGTCAACATATCTATATCGGTCTCTACACTTATAAGTCGCGTACTTAATGTATTGTTGTAACTAAGTTTTACATAACGTGGTTGGAGTGAATTGTGATTTATGCTAATTCAGTGCGTGTTACGTTGTGATTGGTGAATTCACAATAAAGGTTGATTAAAACAAAGTTAATTGTTGTGTTACGACTCAACTATATCTTATTTCCACCAACCAACCCTAAAAAATTACGTGACACGATCTTCGTCACGGACGACCAAGGAAACGTGGGCAATGAATAGTCGGAATAAACGAGTGTCCACCCACGTATCAACGGAAACCTATCGGAAACGGCCGTCCGACGATCGGATCCATGTATCTATCTGCCCAACGCGACAACGGAAACAATCGTTCGTTGCGACAATTGTATACCTGTCCAAAATCGACTGCCGTCTGTCCCTCAATCAACGTGACGTGTATTACGACCAACGGAATACTCGTTATCACGATTATGCGAGAGACAGTACTTGGATCGGCTTAGATCAGGATCAATGGAAACTCGGAAGCCTCGGAACATAGGAACATATCAACACCATTTAAACGTTCAAAACTTTATTTTTTTACAATCAGAATCATTAACCAATAATAGAATCGGTTGAACCAATTGAACCGTATTTCGTTTGCCGATTTTTCAGAAAATGGGAAACGATTGTACCAAGGGATTCGTTGCGTGATGTTTTTTCTCGTCAGGACAGTGATCCAAACCCTTGTCCAAATTGTCCTCCTACTTCTTTTCCTACAAGATTAACGTTCACGTCGTTATCGATAAGCTGGCCATACGTGTGCACTTGGTCGGAACCGGTGTTATTGTCATCTTCTTTCCATTGTCAATCGTTGGACCGAGCGAAACTAGCTCCAACCAAATAATAGAATTATTGCGTGGTAGATTATTGAGAATCCGAATGACGAAGTAACTCGTCTTATTTAATTGTGGCGGCAGCCGCCACGGAACTTTCCTTCGGCTTCGCGATACAAAGCGCAACATTGACGTGCCCAAGGTACAACCGATATCCCTATGCTCTTTCCGCCGAATCCTCGGAAGAACACATATGCGGCAACCGCCGCGACACATCGAATAAATGCGTGCTAGTGGGGATATCGATGGGCATCTAAGGGAAGAAGCCGTTTGTTCTCCCGAAAGAGATTCATTCGGTTCCGAGGTGCGAAATGTGTAACGTCTCTCGTGTGAAACTAAACCATCAACTGTTAACCGCTATTTTGTTAATCACTTTTTGTTAAACGTTAATAAAAATAAGTTTTATTAAACATATTCGAGTGTTCACTCACTATCAATCACAACACACGTATACACCTCATAATGATGTCTTATCCGTAAAATCTTTTAGTTCTTATATACGTATAATCGTCTTTTCGAACATTTATTTCTAATATTCAGTTTTCAGTATATTGTACGTTATTACATACTGCGACTCATGGCTGCTGCGATTTGAAAAATAATTTATTTTAAACGATAAGAAGATTTTATAGAAGGAAGAACTGTTAATAACTTTTCGTTCTATTTTGTGTTACAGGTGGGTGAGATAATTTCAATCCAGAATACTACGAGTCTAAAATCGACAAGTTTGGCCTTAGAACGCGATTGGTAAGGTAACTTCACTGCTAAGGTATCTTCACTGCTATTTTAAACGCTGTAACAGCGTTTGACATTTCTTAAAGACAAAATTAATCCTTCAGTGTGCCTGTAAAATACATTTAAAAATTTCGGCCTATGAGAATCAACATTTCTTAGAAATGTACTATGCGTTACAATAAAAAAATGGATAGATCGTTATAAAAAAATAATTATAATGCAGCAATAGACACTCATTTGATAAATTGAAGTTACGGAATTGAAGCGGATAGATTTGATGGTCCAGAACCCCGAGATCTGCTAGAGGACCTCAAGATCCTGTTCTTCCGTAGGATGGAGGAATCGTGGCGGCAATTAATGCCAGGGGGGACGACCCCCACAGCTAAGGATGCTGCCGCCGTAGCAAGAACCATGCAAGCATGGTCGCGGCCGACGAGAGACACCTCGCGGTCGACCGTGGAGTCGTCGGCCGACGAGGTAGGATTCACCACCGTCATAGGAGGAGAAAGAGGGAGAGCGAGGCGAAAGAACAAGAAGCCAGCGGCGCAACCTCTTCCAACGGCCCATGCACCGACCGAGGCCGTGAGAACCGAGGGTCGGGTATCATCGTCTTTGCCGTGGTCGACGTTGCGAACAGGGGTTCCAGCGTCCGGGGCGGCGACCGGCGGTGGCAGATCAAAGGTAAGAACTTTCGCGGAGGTGGCCGTTCGGCCTCCGGCGCGCCCTCGCACGGGGAGAGAATTTATGCGGGGAGCGAGCAGCAGCAACTGAGCGGAAGCTATCGCGACAGAGAAGGGACGTAACGCTGGTGGGCGGGACGCGTGCGGTAAGGAAGCGCCTGGACTTCCCCGACCCCCACGGTTTGCTGCGGTATCCCTCACCGTGAGTGACGGTTCGGGCTTCACGTATAGGGATGCCTTGTCGGTGGTGAAGAGGGAAATCAAGCTCTCCGAACTCGACATCGCAGAGTTAAGACCGAGAAAGACGATCACGGGGGCGTTGCTGTTCGAGATCTCAGGCCAGGTCGCCGGGAGAAAAGCATCGCGACTAGCCGAGCGGATGGCGGTCACGCTGAAGGACTTGCCCACTAAGGTGGCCGTGCCGCGAAGGACGGCCGAGCTAAGAGTGATCGGACTGGAGGAGGTGGTGGCCGCTGTTGCCGAAGCCGGGGGCTGCCGCGCCAACGAGGTCAGTGTCACAGACGAAATTCGAGCAGCTGTATATAACAAACCGAAATTCTGAACGCCTTATCGCGTGTGACCGTCCGGTCAGCATCCGTTCTCAGCCGCCTGAGTGGCATTCGATCACTCCAGCTGTTCTCCGAATTTTACACTAAGTATAAACAAAACCTTCTCCCACTCCAACGAATGGAAGAATATAAATGCTCCCTTCAAAATCATCCAGTCAGTCTAAAAAAAATTCTTAACTAATCCAAGTATCGAAAGTGTATCATTGCGAACCGAAAAAATTGTATAAATTGAGTAAAAAATAAAAAGAACTTTATCTCCTTGTCGGAAATTAACAAGTTCCTTATTTTTACCTTAATTTTACACGACACTAGCGCATCCGATACCAGGCGCGCCCGTCAGCCTCGCGGTAGGCGCGTCCGACTACGCAATGGGTGCAATATTGCAACAACGCGCGAACGACGAATGGCAGCCACTAGGGTTCGCTATGAAATCATTGACGTCCGTGCAGAGAAAATATAATGCGTATGATCGCGAACTACTCGCGATGTACACCGCGGTAAAACGTTTTCGGCACGCCGCAGAAGGCAGAAATTTCACGATATACACCGATCACAAGCTCTTGACATACACATTTTATCAAAGTCTAGAGAAGTGCTCGCCGCGACAATTTCGATACCTAGACTATATCGGACAATTTACAACCGATATCCGGTATATAAAGGGGCTAGATAACAATGTAGCCGACACTTTATCCCGGGTCAAAGCGATAGGGAAATCAGTCGACCATCGAACTTTAGTAGCCGCGCAAAAGAACGATACCGAGTTACGCAGAATCGTCAACTCCGCCATATGCTCGTTACGGCTAAAAAAGATATGATTTCCCGACAAAGATGTAGAAATATATTGCGACATATCTAGTAAAACCGTGCGACCGTATGTTCCGAAACCTCTGCGATACAATGTATTTAATTCGTTACACGGGCTTTCTCATCCAGGGATACGCGTCACGCAGAAGCTGGTGACGACGCGTTTCGTCTGGCCGTCGATAAACAAGGCTTGTCGGAACTGGACGCGGCAATGTATTCCGTGCCAGCGATGTAAGGTCACCAGGCACGTATCCGCGTTAGAAAGAAGAAGACCTGAGACATGTAATAGAAGAATGTGAAATAACGGAAGGACCAAAGGACATAGGACAAACGCTAAATGAGACTGGAGAGGGTTTAACAGAACTGAAGGCAATAATAGAGAAAAGAAGGGCAAACGACAGGAAGGATGCACAGCAAGGAGGCTAAAGACCAAAGTTGCAATAGTTTTTTGGGCATTAGTTGCTAATTTATAGCTTCTAGTTTTAGTTTTCAGAGGTAGAATAAGCAAGATAGTGCAATAGAATAGAGTGGAAAAGAGGGGAGGTAGAGATATAAGAAAAGAAATAGACATAAGAGATGTAAAACCGAAAGTTCGTTCAAAGTCGAAAGGCACGGACTAAGCAATAATAAAATAAAAGAATAATACAAGAGGATCCAACAGACCAACAGGCGATCAACATTGTGCAGTAAGCCCTATTATCATAAGACATAGAAACGCTACTATTCACATTTAAGGACGTAGGCACGCTATCAGTGACGTCTAAGGATGCAAAGCCTTCAGCATTTATATTTTCCCCCAAAATAATCAAATCTATCTGCCAAGCAAAGGAAAGAGTAAAGAGAAAAACAAAGAAAAGAGGGAACACTGTAACAATCATCTCAGAACAATGTAAAAGCCAGGTTGAACAAGAAATTCCTCAGGCT
Organism: Bombus bifarius; assembly: GCF_011952205.1. Lineage (NCBI taxonomy): Eukaryota > Metazoa > Arthropoda > Insecta > Hymenoptera > Apidae > Bombus > Bombus bifarius. Next base: position 9,910 of record NW_022884663.1, read on the forward strand.
GGAAAAAAGACCGAATGAAAAAAATCTTTCAAAACCAGGTGCGCACTTAGCAGAGATGAAGAAAATGTAGCAGTGAAAAAATGAAAAATACAACATTCTTTGTTCGGGCTCGTATATTTTGTGATGAACTCTTTATATCACTGAAATCTAAGAAAAAGATGGATTCAATGTATTATATGGCATAGATGGGCACATGAAATTTGCATAAATGTTGAGGGCTGATGGTTTAACTAACTAGCACTGCTCATTAGATTAATTATATGATCTCTTACGTCGTATCGCAAATTATTCCGATTATGTCCATGAAGCGTGAGTTATCTGTAAAATATAATCGTAGCGTTTAGCTTCCTTTCATAGACTTAGCTTATTATAGTTCGTAACGTCGTCGGCTGACTTGGAGCCTACATATTCATGCACACCATCAACAGAATGTTTGGATCTCTCGTAAAGCGTCTTTTAACTGTTTTGCCAACCGATGCACTGATAAAGCATCTTTCTCCAACACTCACTGCTGAAGTCATCAGGACATGGATTGCATTGGGTGATCGACAGAACGACGAGTTTTTGAAATTGCATGGTGGTCCCGCGGCCTGCTCTAAGACAGCGTCGAACGATGACACCGCGCTCCTTTCTATCTGGCTAGTCGTCAAGTCACTTCAAGTCCGTTCGAATCTATCAGTTTAAAGAATCGGTGCCAGTGCACTTCGCTGAGCGTGTGTTCTCGTGCGCTTTCGTGGGGAGAAAACGAATTAGAAAAGAGAAAAAAAAGGGATAAAAGCCGAAAGAACATTTCTTGACTTGGGCGAATTGCAACGCCCAAAGAACAAAAAAGAATGTAAGACAATTACTGGGGAAAATTAAGTTTTATTATAAATTTATAGAAGATACCTGCAAACTCCTGGAACTACTTCATAACTTAATAAGGAAAAATGTCGAATTCATCTGCAATGAAAAATCTGAGAAATCATTTCAGAAGATTAAGGAATATCTCTGTTCAAGTCCGGCCCTAGCAACATATGAACAAAACAAAGAAATATTCATTTATACAGATGCAAGTGGTGATGGTTTAGGAGCCGTTTTAAAACAACCCCAAGATAACGGTATGTTACACCCGGTTGCGCACTTCTCAAGAAAACTGAAAGCAAACAGAATCAATGAGGAAAGCAATCTATCTCGAATGCCCTGCTATTAAAAAAGCGATTCAATATTGGCAACATTACACATGACTGTTCCTTCGCACAGAATGCTTGATATGAAATGAACCTTATAGCGACAGCGTTCGTAATGAGAACTAGCTGCAGTGCGTATATAGTAGCAGATGGGTTCACGAAAATTGCATCAGGTCTAATATGGCGTTCTACGTGCACATCAACTGTAACTTGAACGATACACGTTGCTGAACCGAATAACAAGCGTATCAACTAAAAAATTGTGAAACAGAGATAACAATGAAGTGTTCATAAGTAATCTTAGTTAATATATCTTGAATTTTGTTGCTGCATTTTCGATGATAGCGACTAGTGTTATTTGCAAGAATTGCAAAAGAAAAATTCAGTCTTCTAGAACTAGAAACTGCGGCTTAGGTTCCAAAATTACAATTAAGTGTGAGTACTGGATGAAATTTTTCAACTCATCTCCACTAATTGGCAATGCCAATCCATACCAAAAGTCATCTGAAATAAATCGCAGGATTGTGTTGGCGACTTTTAGAGAGTGGAATGGAACAGATAAATTTATTTTGTGCCCTAATGGATATTTTTCAGTGATTGGCTATCAATAGATACTATGGCTGTACGGAAAATTTACATTCTGCTGTCTTACGGATATATAATCGTCCAATTTCGAGAGCTACCGAGAAAGACAAAAGAAAAGTTAGCGTTTCGGAAGAGATAATGCCAGGAAAATGAGAGAATTGAATTCTTCGTTCGGGCTTGCTAGACTCCACGGGAAACACAGTAAGAAAGTGCTTGATATAATTGTAAAATCTAGTTTTCTGAATCTTGCAACGTTGCATGGGAGAATAAAACGGGCACAGAACAGTACAATGATGAGTATGAAGGCGACAAAGATAATTGCACTATAAACCATATCAGTGCTGATAAAGTGGAAATTTATGTCATCACAGAAATGTTTATGAGATCAGGAAAGAAACATCATGCCAAGTATAGTACATATATTGGAGATGGAGATAGCGAACCGCATAAAGATATTAATCCATACGAAGACATTGTTGTTTAAAAGTGAGGCTGTTGAAAAGAGAGTGAGGGAGTGCGTTTCGTCCCGGGACTACCGGTGGACTCGTCAGTAAGGCTATGCCCGGTAGTCCCTGCCTTAGACGTAGAGGGAGTCTCGCTAGGTGCGGTATTTATATCAATCGCTCGTATATTCGACTGCTAGCGAGTTAGGCAGACAGACTCGTTGTCGTCGTAGCCCTCTAGTGTTGGCGGTTGGTACCCGCGGATCGCCCGGGAGGTGTTGCGCCGCGTTGATGCCTCGACCTGTCGGCGTCCTGTTGATACCGATCCGCCACAAAAGAAAGAATATGTTGGTCATGTATAGAAACGAATAGGCACAAAGCTAAAGGATGCCAAATAACGTTAAATAAACTGTTTTCGAATAATTACAATAGCGTTTTCATAAAAAGTGGAATTTCTAACTTGAGGACAGACATAATAATTTGTAAATGTCCTAGGAATAGCGAAGAGTATAATCCATGCATGTTTTAAACCAGTTAAAGCTGGATTCCAAGTCACTTTACACAAAGTTCATCTGAAATATAACTTTTGTTTGTAATTGCTTTTGTTTGTATTTGCTTTTTAGATGAATATAATTAAGTGCTGTGGTCAAAACCTGAACCCTCGTCAACATTTTATTGCCGACCTATTAAATTTGTATTTATGAAAGAAAATGTGGCATTGGTTAGGGGAGAAGGTAATAATGGAAATAAATAATCTTTCTTTCAATACATACAATTCAGACAATGATAATATAAAAGTTAACTTTGCATTGCGCTTAGCCTTGTTATACGGTAGCGTTGGTAATATTTTATCAAATATAAATGTCGGTTCAAAATGTTGTACCGGTGGAGAATCTTCAAAGAAAATGAATTCGATAGAAATTATTCAAAAACCTCGTGTGTGCAGATATTTCGACGTTAGCACGCGAGCTAAGAATTTAATCGTAATTCGACCGTGTTTGTACTTTCAGGAAGAAAACAACCTTATTGACCGGGCAGTTCTATGTAAATATTTATAAATCGCACATTAAGCGAACTTGTTTACGACTTAAAATTCAAAGGTCTCAGTTATAAGAACCACAAGAAAAGATAAAAGATACGTACCTTCGGAATTTCAATCTCATAAACTGAGGTTGAGGTCGTGAGGTAAACTGTTTTCTTTTTGGGTTCACTCAAGACAGGATATTGGTATCTTACGATCCCAAGAATTATGATCCCATTGGTACAAGTGTGTATATAACAAAACAAAAATGAAACGTATTCTTTTCATTTGTAATTTTAAATAACGAATAGAAAAGATAACGCACACATGACCTTCTTTAAATGGTATAATGCATTCCACAATTAAAAGAGAATAAAGATACGAACTTACCAAAGCACCATAGGCAAGAATTTATGAAGTTTTATCTTACTCGGGAGTCAGTTTGCCTGAATATCACAAAATCCATTCACCTTAAATTTCCGGCAACGAGAACTCTTGAAATTTCCTAAAAAAATGAATTTTAACAGACTTTTTTTTCAATTTTTTAAATTTTAACAGGCAATTTAATACTTTAACAGATAACTTAACATTGTAACAGAAATAGTAACAAGGGAAAGATAGCATGTGCAAAAATGCGTGAAAGGGCATTTAGAAAAATCGAAATAATTAGAAATATAATTAAAAAGTGAAGAGAAAATATCATCGATTTCATGCCTAGAGCACAAATGTGAAAATTTTCCGCTTTTGTGACAAATTCTATATATTTCTTTTTTTATTTAAATTGAGGTGTGCATTGAATTTCATAACAAAATAATAAACCCGACATATTTATTATTACCTTTTGAAAGATAGTAATTGCCACGATTTACATTCCACATTTCTTCGTAAGTTAATCAACTTTCACCCTTCCCACTGTTCTTAATTACCACGCGTTTAAACGAATTCGTCTTGCGAGTGTAGCGTTTAATCCATGGCTCGTTGCAAATTAAGCGAAAATACGATAAATCTAACGAAATGTTTTAGCTACGTTAAGATTAATTCGATCGACCGAATCGGTAGAATTTCAGGAAAGGATTAGGGTAATATAATAGGTCATTGAGGTGATCATAGGAGTTGTGTGACGAGCTTTTAAATAATTCTGCAAATTGACGATGTGCGGATAATACAGTTCTTCAAATTCATAATTCTGAAAATATAGTATATAGGTCATGGAATGATTACAATAAGGATGAAAATATACCAATTATCATTTTCACGTATTTGGATATTCAATATTGATCAGCATATTAAAAAATGCCCAAAATATTCAAAGTGAAGTATTCGTTAAGAAATTGAGAGGGTAAAACAAATCTTTATTCAGATATTATTTTTTTAATCATATTCATAAAAATCTTCAACCTATCGATCGGAATTTTCAATTACCATCAACTTTCCTAACTTTCGTTCGGTTTGATAACAGAAATCTAAGAATTCGCCTCATGTCAGATAGAATCTTCAGTCTACCGATTAGAATCTTTCGATATCTTCTAGAATCTACCGATGGAAGCTTCTAGAAATTCAGTTGCATTGTCATTAGCTATAAATAAAAATCAGTACAGTACTACAGTATCTGAAGATGATTGGCTTTTGTTATCGCAGTAAATGGGAGGGTGTATGTTAAACAACGTGTGGTAGACGGTCTAAATTTAGTCTAAATAAAAGTGACTAGGAAGTATTTTCAAAAAATATGTTACGCCGGGCGACCCTCTGCCTGGCCCAGGTCACACACCGCGGGCCAGACGGACACCAGATGTCCGCTCTTCCGTACGGCGTACCCTCAATAGCCTTAAGTATCTTCCATAAATCTCAGAAATTTCCTAGTAGAGGTCCTTCAAACCAAACAAACGTCTGTTTCCGAAGAATTTTTAAAGACTCTTGTCTACCACGACGTGACAAGGGAAAGTTAGTTTTTCTCACGTATGCTGCAACTTTCCTCCCACTAACCACTTTCTCTCGAGGGCGGTTAAGACCCTTCGTTTAACCAATTAACAACGAAGCCAATTCCCTCACTCTCCTAACTAAAATCGTAACCAACAAATCCGATGGTCCCGTGCGCTAGACACACCCATCCTTAGCTTTCCTCTGACACAGCATCGTCACTCAACTTCACTTCTTCTACATCGTTGGAAAAGTCAACTACTAAGTATACGCTAATGCCCAGCGGGGCAGTCTAAGCATAACGCGAGAGTCGGTCTCGGTATTGTCGAGCATACATTTCCTCTCCTAAATATCTTATAGTGCTACGTCCACTAATACATTAAATCCAATTATAAGAGCCCTGCTCTAACGTACATATATATATCTTATCTTCGTGCGATAAGTGATTATCTATCTATCTATGCTCATCAGTGTAATCTAAGTGTTGGAAATATATAATTTATAATTCTGTGAATCACAGTGTTATACAAACTCAATCACCCCTATTATCTCACCGGAAATCAGGGGATCGATCAAGTCGTGGTGTCGATTGTTATAATCTTAACGGGAATTTACGACTCCCGTTGACGTCTCTCCTAGCGACTACGTCTCCCCGCGATTGGTCGAATAAACAAAATAATTTATTGATTCGGTTGAGGACGCCTCCAAATAATATTGTTAAATTGTAGATTGAAAAATTTCATTTCTGAAAACTCAATTCCAAGAAAAGCTAAATTACGCGGCAAGCGGTAATATTATCCAAATAATCACTTCCTAAATATTTTTTTCAAATAATCCTTACAATCCCATTAGTTGAAGAAAGAAACACACATAATCGTGCGTATGATCCACCCTCCCTTCATAGAGCACCTATAGCGACAAATTTTATTCATTCTTATACAATACTCACTTATTCAACTCATTCAGAAGTCACACTATTCAACACAAATTGACAACATAGCAAGGCTTAGGCTTCGCAAATATTATATTTAAATATTACGTTATAATATATTAAATCATATACTATTACGTTATACCGTATTACGTTATATTGTGCTACATTATAATGTATTACGCTATATAGTATTACGCTATATAGCGTAATACAGTACTACGCTATATAGTGTTACATCATATAGTATTACCTTATAACGTATTCCGGTATATAGTATAACGGTATATATTATTAAGCTGTACAGTACTACGTATTACATTATATAGTATTACGGTATACAGTATCACGATATATACAATCACGATATATAATATTTCGTTATAACGTGTTACGCTATATTCTATCACGTTGAAACGTACTACGGTAAATGGAATTACATTACATTATATTACATTCAAACGTATAATATTGTATAGTATTACGTTATAACGAACGATGATGTATAGTTTTACGTTATACCGTATATCATTATATAGTATGGCGTTATAACGTAAAACGCTATATAGTATTACGCTATAACGTATAACGTTGTATAGTATTACGCTGGAACGTATAAGACTATATAACATTACGCCATAACATATAACGTTATACAGTATTAGCATATAACGCATAACGTTATATAGTATTACGCTACAACGTATAACGTTATATAGTAATACGTTATAACGTATAACATTATATAGTATTACGTCAAAGCGAATAACGTTATATAGTATTACGTTATATAGTATAATCTTATGACGTATTACGTTATATAAAATAACATTATATGGTTTAACGTTACAACGCACTACGTTATATAGTATAACGATATAACGTATTACGTTATATAACATAACGTTATATCGTATTACGTTATATGGTATAATGCTCCAACGTATTACATTATATAGCATAACGTTACAACGCATTACGTTATATAACATAACGTTATAAGGTATAACGTCATAACGTATTACGTTATGTAACATATCGTTATATAGCATAACGTTATAATGTATTACGTTATATAGTATAACGTTGTAACGTATTACGTAATATAGTATATCGTTATATGGTGTAACATTATAACATATTACGTAGTGTAACATAACGTTTTAAGGTATAACGTTATAACGTATTACGTTATGTAACATATCGTTATATAGCATAACGTTATAATGTATTACGTTATATAGTATAACGTTGTAACGTATTACGTTATATAGTATATCGTTACATGGTGTAACATTATGACATATTACGTTATATAACATAACGTTGTATGGAATAACATTATAACGTAATACGTTATAGAGTATAACGTTATAACGTATTACGTTATATAGCATTATGTTATAACGTATAACGTTATATAAATAAACGGTATATGTATCGGAGATGAAAGAACACCGGAGCCTTTGGAATTTTGGATAATCCCGCAACATTGTAACCTAGAGTCTACTATAGCTGTAATTGAACAATTGTAGTTATTCAATCCGATTGTAATTGTTCGAGAGTTGTGATAATGAGCTTGGGCTCGAGGCGACAGTCAGTCGCCGAACGTAGCCGCGGTCACGGGATGAACGCTTTGTTTAACAAAGGTATGGAGTAATCCTATAGCTCTCCTTAAAAGAAATATTCGTGGCGACACGCGACAGTAAACATTCCAACGGTTTCTGTCCCGTGGCTCGCCACACGCAGACACTATTCTCCGGGTAAGATGATTACCAGATGTCGATGCATCTCCACAGTACATGTTCAGCTAGCTTGAGAACCCGTTATAAATTTTAAGATTTAGTTTACTAAAGTCCTTCAAACAGACAAACAGTTTTTGTCCCAACTACGTGAAGATAGGGGAAATGTATTTTTTTCACGAACGACGCTTCCCACTAGCAACATTCCCTCGAGGGCGGCTAGCATCTTTTTCTAACCACCGATATGGAGATTGACCAATTAGCAGCAACGCCAATTTCCCTTACTTTCTGAACGAAGGCTTTTCTGGAGGAATCCGATGATCTCGTGTCCTTAGACACACCCCATTATAGTTTTCCTCTGTGGCATCATCGGGACGGGAAAGGCATTCTCGCTCGCGATCTCATCGATGAAAAGAGTAACCCCTTACGACTGGTGAATATTACGCGTCCGACTTAGATGTTGTGAGTGCGTTCATCTATCATCCCGTCGACCGCGGATTCGTTATTGAACCTAGGATCATTGTCATTAGTTTCTCGAGTACCTAAATACCACGGTTACTTGTCCGGTTCTATAGTAATCGTATTTGCACTAGTCCATGTCTTCTCTATTGCATAACGACAACGTGTAACCCAAACGAAGATTCGTTTCACGCCCCTAACCCTAATTCTAATGTAAACCCGACATATAAATTAGTAGAATATAAATGATGACTTTATTACACTTTATCTTCTATTCTACGATAGGGTAAAACAACTTTATTATTTGAGATACATATTCAGCATAGTTTCAGTAAAAGTTGAAACATGAAGGTATTAAGATCTAAACCTATCCATTCGCAATGACGTATCACATTTCATGTGCAAGGACATTTTGCGGTAGAAAGGTTTTAAGATGAAAACTAGCTTTGAAATATTTCTTATGTTTCAAAGACTTGTTTTGATCATAGCGTCGACAGAGGACATACCTACTTATTCCAGTCACAGTTATTGATATAAAACATTATTTGGGAATTAACAGAGAAAAAGTATAAAGTAGAGTCATTAAAGTTCAAATAAAATAGAACCATTATTCCATTAGATGTAAAATGTAATACACTTAAATATAACTGGTAACATAATATTTAGGTTAAGATTTTCAGGTTTAACCCCTTTAAATGAAGTTACCGACCAGTTTATAACTTTAACAATTTTTCATGGTCTGACGTTACGTTAGTATACTGTGCACGACGTATTTTCGATTGTGCATGATTATGCTGGTTGGGAAGTTTTACATATTACATATTATGATGATATTGTTATTTTTTTGTATTTAACTAACGTCTAAAGAATGTTACGTAACATAAAAATTGTTTTCATAAAAAATAGCTTCAATAAAAAATAGTTAGTAACTGTTCCGTCCGGTGACCTTTCACGCCTATTAGAATCATCCTTTGGTCGAAGCGGCCACTCGCTACGTCAATATAATTAGTTGGACCGTAATAATCATAAGAAACTGTCGTAAAAATAATGTTAGGCTTTAATCTCGGAATTAAGATTAATAATCTATGGAAGACGCAATATTTGTGTTGAAACAATATTATGTGATATTTATTAAACAACTATTACAGGAAATATAAGTGAGCGTTGTGAATGTTGACAGTTGGCTAGTTATTCTCAGACTGACTGACTTAGTGATCCATGGCTCTTGAAAAGATTTTGAACCCCACTCTCTATGCAGTAATGAGCGTGACCTGTGTAGATGCTTTGTGGCGGCATGTGCCACGGAATCTTCCTGCAACTTCGCGATACATAGCGCTATGCCGTCAAAACGCGACACCGACGTGCCCAATGTTCCATCCATATCCTTACGCTTCTTCCGCCGAATTCTCGGAAGAGCATGCACGCGCTGGCGCCGCGGTACATCTAACGAACGCAAGCTAGTGGAGATATCGAGTAGTATAAAACCTTCGAATTAAGAGCTTATATTATATTACTATTTCTTATATTCCTATCTTTATATTATATTCTTATGGTTATTGCTCCATCAGGTAAAAAGTAGGGAAACGTGGGTTTTCCCATTTTTCCCCGTATTTACGTACGACCAGTGGTGGGGCGATCAACAGACAGCAAGAGTTTTCCTCCGCGGCATCGTCCTGAAAGAGAGTGACTGGATCTACGACTACAGATCAGTTGAAGAAGCACGCTTCGCAGTTGCTGTATCCAGCTTCTTCTGTTGATCTTTGGTTCCGTGCTCTTCCAACACCTCGGGCCTGTTCGTCACTGTAGAAGTGACCGAGGCTGCCGGCTTCTCTCCCTCTTTTACGCCCTCGCTCTTCGGCGCCCCGGCACTGCCGTCCTTTTTTGGCGCACTCCCGTCCTTCTTTCGCGCACTCCCATCCTTCCTCTCCCCTTCCGTTGGAATGTTTACTGTCGAGTGTTACCACTATTTCCTTTTTAAGGAGAGCTATAGAATTACTCCATACCTCTGCCAGACAAAGCGTTCATCCCGTGACCGCGGCTACGTTCGACGACTGGTTGTCGCCTCGAGCCCTGGCATATTATCACAACTCTCGAACAATTACAATCGGATTGAATAACTACAATTGTTCAATTAGAGCTATAGTAGACTCTAGGTTACAATGTTGCGGGATTATCCAAAATTCCAAAGGTTCCGGTGTTCTTTCATCTCCGACATATATTTATGCATTTATTTATTTATTCTTCGTTGATTATTTATTACTTATTTATTCATCTGCCTACGTGACTATTTATTTTTATTTATATTATTGATTTATTTTATTATGTATTACTTATTGTTCATATTTAGTATATGTTGTTTTGTATTTATCTATATTGTGGCGTTTGGGCGCGCATCATCGGGTCTTTAACAGAATGCAGGCGTAAGATTGACAAAGTGAATCGTAGATAGCACAATATTACTGTATTTAGACTATCATCTGATTGGCTTATTTGTTGACAACCTGGCGAGTTTATGGACAACGATTGAATACTTTCGAACGGTATATGGGCAAGATGTTGACGACTTGGCGATGTCTATGGACTATTCAATTGTATATGTCGGAGATGAAAGGAAAAAGTCTTCCAATGTTTTAGCCTAGATTTTATCATAGCTGTAATTAAGCAATTGTCATTTGTAATTGTTTGATATTTGTGAAAGCGAAAGTGGGTTCGAGGTGACAACTGGTCGCCGAACGTAGCCACGGTCACGGGATAAACGTTTTGCCTGACGAAGGTGTGGATCGGTTGTATTGTTCTCCCTAGAAATCACATAGAATTGTACTTTGGAGATGTCGATATAATGGGACACACGTTGTATTAGGAATCAAACTCCAGACAGAAACTGCCTAGCAACGGCGTTTGGATCTTTCTCGATGCTTCCAAAGAGTATACAACAAATTTTTGACAGAAACTGCTTAGCAACGACGATTGAAACCTTCTCGATTCCTCCAGAGAGCATATAACAAATGCAGTCGTATAGCGAAAAAGATTTTCATCAGATATTCATTCGTGTGATCGCCTTGGAAAGTGATACATCGAGCAGTTTACCGAGTGTCCCAACAAATCGTATTTTTTGGTGTTTAAAATTATTCTACGCATAGTAAAGAGTTATCCCGTTGACCGTGGATTCGTTTGAACCCAGGAACATTGTTAATAGCATTAATTAAATTCATTATTCGTAAAACCAATTAATCGTTAATCTCATTATTCGTTAAATTTATTATTCGCAAGACATATTATTCGGTCCTCTTATTATTCCTTAAACTTATTATTCTTTAATCTAATCATTAGTTAAACTTATCGTTTGTTAATCTTATCATTCATTAAACTCATTATTCATAATATTTTGTAAAATCTTGTATATTCGCGTAAATATAATCTCTGTTTCGTAAAACGATGGCTAATTCAAACGAAGAATCGTTACGCGCCTTAAATTCTAATGATAACCTGACATATATAATATGGACAAGGTGAATAAAGTTAATAAACGTACGGCGCAGGGGGCTTCGGAGCCCAGAGGCCCCGTCGGGAACGCGAATGGCTTACCAGGCTCGACCCGACGGTCATCAAGTTACTGGAAGAACGGCGGGGGGGAGGTGGAACCCCAGGCAGCCCCTTGTGAGGTAAGAGCTACTGGGGAGAAGGAGGAGGAGAAGCAAACAGGAGAAGGGCAAGTCGAAAAAGGCGATAGTGGGAGGAGAGAAACCGAGAATGGTTTCTGATGTAAAATTGAATGAGAAAGTGACAATCTCGGTTATTCCGAGGAAAGATGGGGGGTGGAGGAAAGTGAGGATTTCTGCCCCTTTAAACCGAGAAGGAGGCTTCAGAGGAACCCTACGATTAGTGAAAGGACGGAGGTAGGAGTGGTCGAGGAATCGGAGGGTTCCTTTGGAATTAGAGGGAGCGACCACAGTACGCTAGTAACAGGGAAAGGACTGGCATACGCTAGAGTGATGGCCAGGAGGGTGGTGGAGAGGAATGTCAGCGCGAAATCTGCGAGATCGGCTATGGCTAGCGAAGCCGAAGATAGTGCAAGAGACGATACGCAGACGAGCGACGTTGATGACGAGGACGTTTTGATTTCCAGGGCTGAGTCGAAAGGGCTCACGCAAGCCCTGGCAGGAGCGGTTAATATGTTCAACGTGGTGATGAAGAAGTTGAAGTTAGACAAAGATAGGGATGAGGGGATAAGGGAGATAGGCAACCTGCTGAAAGGTATCCTTGGAACAGTGTGGGGATCACAAGGAAAGAGGAAGAAGGAGAAGGAGAGAGCCTGTCGAGGTTGAAAAAAGGGCAGACAGGGCAGAGAGGAAGAAAGAAGTGACGATAGGTAGGGGCGGATACCCAAAAAGAAAGATAGTATCGCCGGCTGAAATTATGAGAGTTGAGGAGTATTAGAGGCCCCGAAGAGGAGAGGTCACGTACGCCGAGGCGTGTGGGAGGGAGAACAGAGCGATAAGGGGTGACTTCAGTGAGGACTCCGAAGGGTGGATGAGGGTAAAAAAAAGGAAGAGGGAGAGGAGAGCTCCCTTAGAGCAAGCTACCTCAATGGTGCGTCCGGGAAACAACCGGCAGGTTGGTGCCGAAGGGTGAGGCGTACCAAGAAACAGGAAGAGGAAGGAAGCCATTCTAATTAAGGTGGAGGAAGGTTGCGAATGGCTTCATGTTTATAAGAGGATAATGGCGGTGAGGAGTTCATTGGAGGGAGCCACGGGGGTCCGTAGGACGAGAGCGGGCCACACTCTAATTGAATTCGATAGGACGGTGGTGGTTAGCGAGACGGCGGCCAAATTAAGAGACGCCTTGAGTCCTAGTACGAAGGTGGCCGCTCTGGTGAACAGGGCGACCCTACAAATAAGGAACATCGATCCCCTCACCAACAGGGAAGAGCTGGTGGAAGAGATCAGGTTGCAGTGGGGAATTGAGGAAGATGCGGATATAGAAGTCAAATCTATATGTCGGAGATGAAATGAAAACCGGAGCCTTCCCTATGCAATTTTGAGGAAGCCTTTTAATGCTTTAGCCCAGATTTTATCATAACTGTAATTAAGTAATTGTCATCTGTAATTGTTTGACATTTGTGAAAAGCGAAAGTGGGTTCGAGGTGACAACTGGTCGCTGAACGTAGCCACGGTCACGGGATAAACGTTTTGCCTGACGAAGGTGTGGATCGGTTGTATTGTTCTCCTTAGAAATCACATAGAATTGTACTTTAGAAATGTCGATATAATGGGACACACGTTGTATGAGGAATCAATCTCCAGACAGAAACTGCCTAGCAACGGCGTTTGGATCTTTCTCGATGTTTCCAAGGAGTATATAACAAACTTTTGACAGATATTGCCTAGCAACAACGATTGGAACCTTCTCGATGTTTCCAGCGAGAATATAACAAACAAATGCAGTCGTATTACGAAAAAGATTTTAATCAGAGAGGCATTCGTGTGATCGCCTTGGAAAGTGATACATCGAGTAATTTTTTCCGAGTGATTCAGCAAACGTATTTTTTTGTGTTATAAAATTGTTTAGAGTTTTCCCGTTGACCGTGGATTCGTTTGAACCCCGGATCATTGTTTATAGCGTAAATTAAATTCAATATTTGTAAATTTATCAATCGTTAATTTTCATTATTCGTTAAATTAGTAAATCGTAAGATATATTATTCGTTTCTTTTATTGTTCGATAAAACTTATTATTCTTTAATCTAATTAATAATTTAATTTATCATTTGTTAATCAATCATATCATTTACAAAATTCATTATTCATAATATTTGTAAAACCTTGTTTATTCGTGTAAATATATTCTCTGTTTTGTAAAACAATGGCTAATTCAAACGAAGAATCGTTACGCGCCTTAAATCCTAATGTTAACCCGACATATAAAAGCGGCACCATGGGGCACGCAAGAGGCGGTCGTCGTTCACCCGGCGAGTGGAGTGCCTAGTGACGAAGAGACAGGAGGCTGAGAACTGGGCTAACGATAGCTTCTGCAAGGCAGTTAGCTAATGTTCGGCGGTGTTATAGGTGCCACATGTTGGGGCATGTGGCGGCAAGGTGTACTGTTGCATGTCATGGCTGGGAGTTGTGTAGGAGGTGCGGCAGCACTGAGCATATAATGAAAGATTGTGATAAAGAGCCGAGATGCGCCATGTGTTTGAAACATGGTGGCATAAATGCAAAGCATGTAACGGGTTCGTTGACGTGCCCTATGGTGCGCTTAGGTGTTAGGAATAGACGTTGGCCTAACTAGGGTCCTACAAATAAATCTAAATAGGTGCGGGCTTGCGCAAGACCTGATGATGCAGTGCTCATGCGAAAGCAGGGCGGACATTGTGGTCATCTCCGAGCTCTATAGGCAGTTGCGTTTTGGGTTTAATGACGAGGGTGGGGATGCATCGATGTGGGTCACCCTGTTTAATGGAAAACATGCGGCGAGCGAGACCCTGGTAAGAAATGTAGAGATTGTAGGGGTCAGGGTTTGTGACGTGTTTTGCGCCAGTGGGTATTGTTCCCCTAATAAGAGTAAGGACCAGCTTAACGATTATTTGAAGGCACTGGAAGGGGTCATAAAGGAGGGGAGGAAAAGAGCACCGGCGATTATGGTTGCTGGTGACTTTAATGCGGGGGGGGGGGCTCTATGACGGAATGTAAGGGAACATGCCTGCTGGACGTTACAACAAGGAACGAGCTTATACCTATTAGGACGACGGGAAACTATTCCTTCCTGAGGAATGGAGGGACTAGTTTCCCGGATATACTTAGTGTTAATAGACGAATGAGGCTGAGTTGGAGGGGGAGTAGGGTCCTAGATTGGTACTCAGCCCCTGACCATTTTAATACTGAACAAAAATTTGGGATAATATTAAGCGGGTGGAAGGTGGCGCTTTTAAATACTTGACGAAAGAGATGGATGTGGAGGGGTTTTTAAACAAATTTGGCGGGGTCTATGACGAAAATGGTTTTAAATTTGACGAGACGGCATGCGGCGAACGGCTGCAGAAGAGTCTGGACTTGAAGAGGAGATACCCGGCGAGTGTGAGGAGGAGCGCCAACTATTGGTGGTGCGATGAGCTCGCTACGTTAAGGAACGAAACTCTAAGAGCTAGAAGAAGAGCCCAGCGAGCGGTGGCGGCCCGCAAGGATGATGCCGAGGTCCTGGTGGCCGAAATCAAGGATGTTAGGAGGCGACTGAAAAGGGCTATCGGGCGTAACAAGGAGGAGAGTTGGAAGGGGTTCTGCGCCATCTTAGATCAGGATCCATGGGGCAGGCCGTATCGTGTAGTGAGGAAGAAGATGATGCGTTCGGCGCCAATGGAGCCCCTTGGAAGAGATAGAGTGGAGGGAATCCTGGATGACCTCTTTGTCACCAGGCAGGAACTGCGACCGCCTACGCAGGAAGAGACATCGATCCTGCCTGGCGAAAAAGGAGGGTTAAGCATCGAGGAAGTAGACATGAGGATTTCCGTTGGGAAATGCGATCCCAGGAAGGCGGCTGGAGTGGATGGAATTCCTGGCACTGTAGTGAGGTTATTGGCGGTGCAAAGACCTATCGTGCTCCTGACAGTGCTCAGCGGAATAAATACCCATGGAAAAATATCGGCGGTATGGAAAGAGGCTGGGATGGTACTAATACCCAAGCCTGGTAAAGATCCTGCGACGTCATCGGCGTATAGGCCGATTAGCATACTGCCGGCGTTGAGCAAGGTGTGGGAGCACACGCTGAAAATGCTCATCGAGAGGAGCGTTGGTCAGGATCCCTTCCAAAGGGACCCCTTCCAAGGTATGGCTTCAGGAGAAGGAGGAGGACTCTTGAAGCTCTGGATAGGACGGTCGCAGTTGCTGAAGACTGAAGAAGGAAGGGCCTGGTTTGTGCCCTGCTCGCCCTTGATGTGAAGAACGCCTTCAACACTCTAAGGTGGGAGAGGATAATGGAGGATGTTCGAAGGAGACGGCTACCGGGACGGCTACAGGAGTTGTTAGCGGACTATCTGGCTGAGAGGAGAATACTGGTACACTGTCGTGACGGTGTCGCAAGGAGGAGCGTCTAGGCGGAGGTTCCGCAGGGGTCGGTCTTAGGACCGTTACTTTGGAATCTCGTGTATGAAGGGGTGGTGCTGCGAGGCTGGAGGAGCGGTTGTGGAATAGATTTTATAATTTTTGCACAAAAACGATGAAATGCCGGCTTTCTAAAGAAAGGGTGATGGAGGTCGGGAGAAGAGGGGAAGGTACGAGGAGAAGAAGGACCAGAGTCGAGGAGAGAAGATAGTTAAAGATTGGGTACGTTGTGTAGAGGCCAACCCGAAGTAATGTCAAATGGCTGTACTGGGTTGGTACCTCGAGTACCGCAGCAGAGGGAGAATGAGGGGGGGTTTTTAGTTTGTATGGCGATGTCATCTGCCGAGTTCCACATTACCTGGTGACGCGGGTCACTGGGAATGCGTAATAGCATTTTCCCCTCCTCGCGCGCGCGAAAAAAGGGCTATGGCGTTAATGACTTCTCAAGGAATAAAAGTAGCAACGTGTAGCTTGAGGAATATAATCTGCTCAAGCCGTCGAGATTTATCAATGCCATAAGACTTAGGACAAACAACTTTGGGACGCTTACTATATTGGCACATGCCGACAAAAAAGTAGACGTAGCTTGTAGAAGATGTCGTACCCAACCGGAAACCTTTGGACACATCTTAGTCCGGAGCCAATACACCAAATGCCTAAGGATTCAAAGGTACGATGAGGTGAAATCAATCCTTGCTAATGAGAAATAACGAGGTATTTATCGAACCTGCATTGGGGGTAGGGGGTAATCTGCCCAAGCCGGACCTCGTAGTTAAAAACGAGGAACGGATTCTCGTGGTCGACGTCACGACAACAAAATACCAGTAGTTAACCCAGAAGAAGCATTCAGGCAACTGGGCGCAAAAATTGGGCCTTGGAAAGGCATCCACTGTGGCATAGTTGTGCCTGAAATTCTGAGCATGGTGAGGAGAGTCCGCAAGCTCTCCTTGAAACCACGCCAGAAAATTGAATTAATAACAAAATATATTTTCCCTCGCTTCATTTACCATCTTTTGATAAATCCACGAGGAGACGGAGTCCTGAAACTTAAGGACAGCGAGGTCAGGCAGGAGTTCAAATCGATTTTACACTTGGTACCATCTACGGCCACCGGTCTTTCAGAAATTTATAAATGCGGTTTTTAAAGAGTTGATCGAGACATCGAAAAGTAGAGTTGAGAGAGCTAATCGGAGGTTTGACAACAGAAAAATAAAAGAGAATAAGAATTTGTAATGTTATAATTTGTATTCAAAGTGTTAAGTGCGTTCTGTGAGTCGCCAGTCAGACCGTAATGACACAACAGATCATTTTCGATTTCGTACACTGATGAATCTCAGTTTGTTGGATCATATTGCCACGTTGGGTGCATTACAGAAAGCGCAGAACGCCACACTGGGCGTGTAACAGAAAGCGCAGAACACCATTGAGCGTATTACAGAAAGCGCAGAAAACCGCTGAACGAGTTACAACAGAAAGCGCAGAAAACCACCAAACGGGTTACAACAGAAAGCGCAGAAATCCACTAAACGGGTTGCAACAGAAAGCGCAGAAAACCACTGGATGTATTACTATGACCACAACGCAGTGTTAATGATCCTCTGAGGTCAGTGTACTTGCATCGTTATTATCACCGCCGTTGTCATCATCGCAGACGTCTATCTCAGCAGGGACGCAACCTTCTGGCATTTTTCTCAGCCTGTCATGTCTGTCCTTATATGATCGTTTGCCGTCTAAGGTTTTTAAAGTATGTCTATCTCCTTCCAAAATCTCTGCTATCTCGAATGGACCCCTGAATTTCGGATCTAACTTCGTCTGGTTTCTTTCCTCGTTTTTACATAATACAAAATCACCAAGGTTAAACCTAACTACCTTAGCTTTAGTTTTGTCAACTCCACCTTTATCGTACATAGCACTAATTTCTATATCCTCTATTGCCCGCTGTCTTACATCAGAGATATCTACTTCTCTTTCTTCGGTATTATCCGGTATCAACGAGTCGTAAGGTCTTTGCTGTTCCACCAATTAATAGTTCCAATGGGCTCGATTTAGTCACGCGGTTGGTGGTGCAATTCGGAGCCAGCTGTATTTTGCCAATCGCGTCTAGCCACGATCGCCCGGTCGTTTCTATGATTGTGAACATAATTTTCAACGTACCCATAATACGCTCTACCTGACCGTTGGCCCTACTCGCACCGGTTGAGATTAAGTGCAGTTTTAGTGTTTACCTTGCCAGAAATCTCGGAATTCTTTACCCATTAGGACACCTCTCTTGATTCGCTATTATCCGGCAAGGACTGCCGAATAAAAATATAGTACTTAAGTGCTTTAACGGTACTAAGGAAATCTACTTTACGAGTATGATGCAGATATGTGAATTTAGTGAAGACGTCGACCAAAACAATGACATACTCTTTCGAACCACTTTTACCGCTTAGTTTGCCCGTTATGTCCATATGAACCGTGTGCCAAGGTATGCTGGTCTTAGGTATGGGGTGTAATTCGGCTTGTACTCGACCTGAACTGGCCTTCGAAACTTGACAAGCGTGACAGTTCTCTACGAATTTGCGAACATACTCCGCCATTCTTTCGAACCAGTAACACTCGCACAGTTTCTCAAGCGTTTTATCCCAACCTAAGTGCATAATGGACTGTTGCACATGGTTAATAACGGACCATATAAAACCTCTGGGGACAATAGACAAGCAGAGAGTTCTGCCTTTTCTCTGTATTTTACGATGAAGGATACCGGACCGTGGTTTATACGTATTTGCGATATCTCCCATGAGCTCCTCGTTCTGCAATTTATTGACGATCCCAGAAATTTGGGAGTCGCGACGTTATTCCACTAATAGACAGTCTTCGGAGATTTCGGTCAGATTGATTTCCTTCTCTATGACTTCGTTGATCGTACGGTGATCCAAGCCTACGGGATTTCGCGAGAAGAAATCTACGAGGGCCATTTTCTTACCCTCCCGGTACAGAATGTCAAAAGTAAAAGTTTGTAAGTAAGCCCACCACTTGTAAACCCTATCATTTTAATTTACCTTACTGCTGGATGCCTTCAAAGGATTGCAATCGGAGACGACAAGAAATTCTCGTCCGTGGAGGTAATGACGGAAATGCTTGACGGAGTTCACAACTGCTAACGTTTCTAGTTCGTAAGAATGATACCTAGATTCCGCAGGGCTACTTCTTATACTGTAATATTCTATTACTCTATTTTTACCTTCAATCTTATGCATTAAAATAACCACATATCCATCCGAATTAGCGTCGGTAGGAAGTTCTATCGGATAGTTCGGGTCAAATACCATTAACACCGGCGCGTCGGTCAGGGCGGAAATTACCTTTTGCCTTATTTTTCCATGCTTATCCGTCCATGTCATGTTTTTATTATCGGAAGTAAGCGCATACAAGGGTTTCATTCCCCGTGAAAATTTAGGGACGAATTTTCGGAAATAAAAGGCTAAACCTATGAACTGCCTGAGCTGTGTGACGGTCGTTGACGCAGGTAAAGAACTCAAGGCGTGCATTTTACCCGGATTGGGACGAACTTCTCCGTCGTAAATTACATATTCCAAATAGAGTACCGATGCCTTTAGAAAAGAACATTTTGAAAAGTTAAAGGAGAATCTGGCTTTTACAAGGGTATCTAGTACGGTGTGCAATCCTGTTAGAGCTTGATCTATCGAGTCGGCAATAATTAGGACATCATCCAAATAGACGACAACATACGAATGACACGTTGACTGTTATACGTGTTTTCAAAGGAATCTCAAGAAGGATCTCTCGTTTCGTTTGTTCGCAACGTCGAAGTCAGCAGCCGTTGCTGAATACAATGAAGGAAAGTGTGGTACAGATCACTCCGACCACATGATTTCTTATGTCACCACAATTAAAAGGGTCAAATGCTACAGAAGACTTGGCATGCGACTACTCCTGAGGATTTCCGTAGTAAACGCTTTGATGGTTTACAAAATTATAGCAAGGAAGAACATAAATATTAGAATATTTAGACAAGTATTAGTTGCAAAATTATTAGGGTTGTCCGAAAATGTGAGAATCCCCATTTTCGACGAAGTCAGCATAGTATCGCCGTCCGGAAAATAACTTCCGGAAGAAACATTAAACGCGCACGCATGTAATGCAAATAAACGACATCGAATGGATCGAACAAAGGCACAAAGGAATTCGAAGAAAACAACAACTTATTATCCAAATTGTTCATCGAGTGTAATGAATGCTGTATACTTTCTAGAATTAGGATGAATAGGGATTTGGAGAAACCCACCGGTCATGTCCAGAATAATAAAATATCTCGCTTTTGCAATCTCGCGACTTGATCCGTAATGAGGGGTGAAGGATACCGATCCGCGACCGTATATTTATTTAGTTCTCGAAAATCTACCTATCATCTATCTGAACCATTGTTCGTCTTCACGAGTAACACAGGGCTCGCGAACGGTGAATTACTAGGCTTTATGATTTTTGGCTGTAATTAATTCGCTTGTTCTCTCACGTACTATTCTGCACTCGCGAAGTCTATTAGGACTCCTTGTACGGTGATGTTAGGATCAATTAATTGTACTTCTAACTGGCCTGTATTTTTTTTGTACGAGTACGTAGGGAACCCGTAACGGATGAATCTCTGAATTTTCGAAAAGAAAGATTAATCGACTTTTATCACTACCACGTACCTCATTGTCAACTTCATTAACATTGATCTCGTTATCAGCGGTTTTATTACAGGCATTAATTATTTTCGTTTTACACATAGCGAGGCTATTTTGTGTAATATTACGTCAAAATCTTGGCTTAAAATTTAACGAGCAATCGCGATATCGTATTGTTAAATAACTATCAGCGAGAACATGAAAAGTTTATCTCTAACCACCGACACCTGCAACGGACAAGATTTGAGCGATACGTTCAGTACTAATATTTGTTGGAATACAACGATATCAGTCGCATGCGGATAGAGTGTTTGATCGTACAGATTCTTCCATTCGTTGCCCAGCGCCATCCCCACTAGCGCACGTTCGTTCGATGTACCGCGACGGCTGGCGCGTGCATGCTCTTCCGAGAACTCGGCGGAAGAAACGTAAGGATATGGATGGAACATTGGGCACGTCGGTGTCGCGCCTTGACAGCGTAGCGCTTTGTATCGAGAAGCTGCTAGAAGGTTCCGTGGCACGTGACGTTACACAGACATCTACTCAGGTCACACTCATTATAGAGAGTGGGGGTTCAAAATCTTTACAAGCGCCACAGGTCACTAAGGCAGTCAGTCTGTGAATAACTAGCCAACTGTCTACATTCCAGAACGCACATTTATAACTCTCGAAATAATTGTTTAATAAATATTACATTATATTATTTCAACATAAACATTGTGTCTTCCACAGAATATTAATCCTAATTCCAAGATTAAATTCTAACAGGTTATGGGCCCAGACCCAATGTGCTAGTGTTGAAATAAGTTCGTGACTAAAGTTAATATTATACAATTAACATAAAGCATTACAGTGAGATATAAGTGTATAAGTGTATAAGTGCGGACTAAAGCAAAATAACAATGGCAGGTAGTGCACGTTTCGAGATTCAAAGACTTAACGGCAGCAATTACGAGACGTGGAGAGATAAACTCGAATTGTTATTAATTAAAGATAAAGTTTGGACAGTGATCAGAGATCCAACTCCAGCGCCCGACAAGATGGATCAAAATTTGCTAGATAAAGACGATCAGGCTCGTGCGACAATAGGGTTACTTGTCGAGGATAGTCAGCTTATTCACATTCGGGGCGCAAGATCGGCGAAGCAAGCATGGGAGGCCCTGAAGAACTATCATCAGAAAGCATCATTATCGAATAAAGTATTTCTGCTCAAGGATATATGTCGAATGAATTTAGCTGAAGGCGGAAATTTGGAAGAACACTTAACAGAAATGTTGAACATGTTCGATCGGCTAACAGCATTAGGAAAACCCTTGGATGAGGAGATATCGGTAGCAATGATTCTACGTAGTCTACCAGAGTCATACAGTCCCCTAATTAGCAGCCTGGAAAGTAGACCGGAATCAGATCTCACTATGGAATTCATCAAAGGAAAGCTCATCGACGAATATAAGCGGCGTAGAGGTTCAGGATGGACAACAGACCAAAATGAGACGGTAATGAAAGTAAGTGATGGTAGAAGTAATAATAAGAAATGCTTCTTTTGTAAAAAACCCGGGCACATGAAGAAGGATTGCCGTAAATACGCCACATGGAAAACAAAGAAGGATAAAGTGAATAAGGTAATGGAATATAGATCCGATGAAGAACAGCAAGCTTTCGTGAGTACAGAACATAGAGCATCTGAGAAAATTTCCCAAGAACTTTGCCTCGGAATGAGTGATAAAGATACAAGACGTACGCATGTATGGATTATTGACTCAGGGGCCACGAGCCACATGACGGCAGACAGAAACTTTTTCAGCAGCTTCAATCCAGATAAAAAGGGTTTTGTACTACTAGCAGACGAAGTTAGGGCAGTCCAAATAAAGGGCAAAGGATCAGGTATCATAAAGCACCCAAGTAACGGTAAGATAACAAACATGCATATTGACAATGTGTTGTACATACCTGAGCTAAGCTCAAACCTACTCTCGGTGAAAAAACTAACGGGTGACGGCTATAAAGTAAGCTTCGAGAATGACGGTTGTCGTATTGTAAAAGATGGAGTAGTGGAAATATTCGCTAAAGCCTCAAGCAATTCATATCCACTGCCGACCATCGAAAGCGCATGTACAACGAAAGAAAAGCAACACAACGAAAGCTGTCAACATACCTGGCACAAGCGTTTCGGGCATAGAAATATAAACGCGATAAAGCAATTAGAAAACGGCCTTGCGACCGGGATAAAGATAAAGGACTGCGGAATAAGGGAAATTTTGCGAGTGCTGTATAAAAGGGAAAATGACGAAAAAACCTTTCCCTAAAGAATCAACGACAAGGACGAGTAGCATTCTGGATCTCATACATACAGATGTTTGTGGCCCAATGCAGACTGCAACTCCAGGTAAGAAACGGTATGCTTTAACCATAATTGATGATTTCAGCAGATTCACAAAAATATATCTGATGGAAACAAAACATGAAACCACGAAATATATTAAAGAATTTGTGCAATCAATGAAAAATCAATTAAATAAGGTACCTAAAGCAATAAGATCAGATCGAGGAAGGGAATACGTCAACAACAACCTGAGGAATTACCTGCATAATGAAGGTATAAAGATTCAATATACAGCAGGATACTCACCGCAGCAAAATGGAGTCGCTGGAAGGAAGAATCGCTCTCTAATAGAAATGGCTAAATGTATGCTTATTGACGCCGACATGGACAAGAAGTACTGGGGTGAGGCAATACACACAGCCAACTACTTGCAAAATGTCCTACCCACAAAACACACAGGTAAGACGCCGTATGAATTATGGTATTCTAAGCTACCTGACGTCAAAAATCTTCGTCCTTTTGGTACTATGGCATATGCACATATACCTCAAGAGTGTCGAAGAAAATTAGACGAGAAAGCAGAAGAATTAAGGTTTGTCGAATATTCGGAAGAATCGAAGGCATACAGACTACTCGATACAGCTACAGATAGAGTAAAGATAAGCCGTAATGTGATCTTTCTTGAAACTCATAAGGAACCCGGGACAGAAGAAATTATTTTTGAAGAATAGACCGTTACTGAAGGTACAGCAAATAAAACAGGAGATAACAATAAGAAAATTATTGAAGAAAAAGGACCCAAAGATGAATCCGAAGATATTCAAGGTTCAGAGCCAAGACGATCAAAAAGACTAAATAAAGGAATTCCTCCTGATAGGTACATGGGAGCACTAAACATGACAGTTAGCCTAGAAGAGCCAAAGGATCGAAAGGAGGCACTATCAAGGCCAGATGCAGAACTGTGGATAAAGGCGATGGATGAGGAAATGGATTCGCTGAAGAATAACAAGACTTGGGACCTCATGATTCCACCTAAAGAGCGAAAGGTTTAAGTGCAACTAAATTGAATTTTCTGTTACAGAAGTGCAATTTGCAGAATCAATGATCAAGCGACTAATATCGTTGAGGAAGGGTGTTGGAATACAACGATATCAGTCGCATGCGGATAGAGTGTTTGATCGTACAGATTCTTCCATTCGTTGCCCAGCGCCATCCCCACTAGCGCACGTTCGTTCGATGTACCGCGACGGCTGGCGCGTGCATGCTCTTCCGAGAACTCGGCGGAAGAAACGTAAGGATATGGATGGAACATTGGGCACGTCGGTGTCGCGCCTTGACAGCGTAGCGCTTTGTATCGAGAAGCTGCTAGAAGGTTCCGTGGCACGTGACGTTACACAGACATCTACTCAGGTCACACTCATTATAGAGAGTGGGGGTTCAAAATCTTTACAAGCGCCACAGGTCACTAAGGCAGTCAGTCTGTGAATAACTAGCCAACTGTCTACATTCCAGAACGCACATTTATAACTCTCGAAATAATTGTTTAATAAATATCACATTATATTATTTCAACATAAACATTGTGTCTTCCACAGAATATTAATCCTAATTCCAAGATTAAATTCCAACAATATTTCTTATTCCTCGCATTACTACTATATCAATCGTTCTTTTGCCAGAAATTTTCAAGGCTACGGATTCTTTAATTAGCGAACACTCGGCTCCGAAATCGGGGTAAAATGGAAACGACTCACCCGGATGGCTTGATCTATCAGTTGGGGCCTCCACTACGTAGAAGTCGATTCGACACTCGGTATTGAAATTATATTCAGGGCACTGCCTTGTAAAGGATTTTCCTCCATAATCAGATTGGTAGCTGCGCACCATGCAGCGGAGTCGAAAAATTGTTAGGTTCCACACTCGATTTTTGCACTAGCGACGAAATTAACTCGCGCACGATGGTCGTAAGCTCTTGCATTGTTATAACCGGCACTGATCCCACTTCTGATGTCGGGTTTACATTAGAATTAGGGTTAGGGGCGTGAAACGAATCTTCGTTTGGGTTACACGCTGTCGTTATGCAATAGAGAAGACATTGACTAGTGCAAATACGATTATTATAGAACCGGACAAGTAACCGTGGTAGTTAGGTACTCGAGAAACTAATGACAATGATCCTAGGTTCAATAACGAATCCGCGGTCGACGGGATGATAGATGAACGTACTAACAAAATCTAAGTCGGACGCGTAATATTCACTGGTCGTAAAGGGTCCTTTGATCGATGAGATCGCGAGCGAGAATGCCTTTCCCGTCCCGATGATGCCACAGAGGAAAACTATAATGGGGTGTGTCTAAGGACACGAGATCATCGGATTCGTCGAGAAAAGCCTTCGTTCAGAGAGTAAGGGAAATTGGCGTTGCTGCTAATTGGTCAATCTCCATATCGGTGGTTAGAAAAAGATGCTAGCCGCCCTCGAGGGAATGTTCCTAGTGGGAGACGCCGCTCTTTGAAAAATAGGTCTCCCCTATTTTCCCGTAGTTGGGACAAAGGCTGTTTGTCTGTTTGAAGGACTTTAGTTGGCTAAATCTTAAGATTTATAACGGTCCCTCGGGCTAGCTGAACATGTACTGCTGAGACGCATCGACATCCGGCAATCATCTTACTCGAAGAATAGGGCCTGCGTGTGGCGAGCTACGGGACAGAGACCATTGAAATGTTTACTGTCGAGTGTTACAACTGTTTCCTTTTTAAGGAGAGCTATAGAATTATTCCATGCCTTTGTTAGACAAAGCGTTCATTCCGCGACCTCGGCTACGTTCGGCGACTGACTGTCGCCTCGTGCCCAAGCTCATTATCACAACTCTCGAACAATTACAATCGGATTGAATAACTACAATTGTTCAATTACAGCTATAGTAGACTCTAGGTTACAATGTTGCGGGATTATCCAAAATTCCAAAGGCTCCGGTGTTCTTTCATCTCCGACATACATATTATTTATTTATTTATTTTTTAAAAGAGATAACGTCTACTATTTATTAATTAACTATATTTATGTATTTATTTATTATCTATTTGCCTTGTTAATTGATTTATCAATTTTAAGGCAAATATTAGTTGCAAATCCCTATCGATGTGTTTACCTCGGAAGTATGTGCCTCGTTTTCAGGGTTCCACAGTTCGGGTATAAGCAGCACGCCACTATTTCATGGTCGTACTGTGGGTCTATTGGACAGCCATGGTTTCTGGGGGGCAGGAGAGACTTCTCGCCTGCTCAAGTCGCACTCTTACCTCCCCGTGGTACCGCCGGTCCCCTAGACACGGTGTCCATGGCTAAACGGAGTGCGGCGACGAAGGAGCGGAAGACAATACGGAATGACGAATCGGCTTGCCGATCAAACGGTTTTATACCGTGAAGTTTAAGAACTTAATGCAAAGTAATAAAGGAATCCGTTCCTTTGACTGATAACGACGACTTGGCTATATAATGGATTATGAGGGGGCATGATTGGAATATGAAGAATAGATTACACAGAATTTTGTTAAGATCAATAAGAGTAACAAAGATGCCTCGGACGCAGCGCTTCTCGGTCCCGGAAGCGCTGTGGCGGATTTATCCGCATCGGAGGGGACCATAGTTGACGACTGGGCTAGGCTCCTGGATACGATTGCTAAGATAATGGAGTCTTTAATGGGGGACAAGGTTGCTTGTCCGATCTGCAAGAAAAGGGAAGCCTTTTCTTTATGACGTTGATGGACCAGGACAGACACCTTAGTCTGCATCATGTGGATGTCCGCATTCAGTGAGGATGCATGCATTGTGGAAGGAATTTCCCGAAGTTACATGGGGCTAGGTGCCACATACCGAAGTGTAGTGGCACAAGTCAAAGTAATGAAGGAGCGTTTATGTGTGAAGCTTGCCCCATGAGTTTCGAGACTCAAAGAGAGCTGTTCACACATGAACGGCATGCGCACCCTGCCGTAAGGAATGAAAAAAGAAGGGCAACGCAACCCAAGGCAAGCGCCCAAATAGAACATGGACGGTAGAAGAGGTGGCTCTCCTGATGGAGCTCGATGAAATATATAAGGATTATAAGTACCCTAATATAGAAATAAGTAAAGTCCTCAAACGCTCGAACAAATAAAGAATAAAAGGAAAAAGATGAAAATTAATAGTGAGGACTCGAGAACAGGAGGGAGGGTGCAATCCTGTTAACTCAGGCAATGCGCCAGTATGAAGCAATATTAATGAATTAAATGAAGAATCGAATAATGAATGGCGGCGCAGCCTGAGAAAGGAAATTGAACAGGTTTCCGAAGTCCCCCCTCCCGCACGGGGAATATACAATGAACTAAAGAATATACGGGACGAGTTCAGAACCAATAAGGAAAACTTAGCGGGAAAAATAGATAAATTTGTCGGCACGTCTCTATACAGAGCACTAACAAAAAGCAGCACTAATGCTGATGAAGGAGAGAGGTCCCAAAAACAAAATAATAAATGGAGTAAAAGAACAGTAAATAAAGACAGGATGTTTTCGCACGTTCGCGGGGAGACACGATCTCGAAGAAGCGCGCCAACGGGAGTCGGGAGTGATATATTATTGGGATGTTGTTTTCGTCCTGGAGGTAGTTTTTTTCGTCTAGGTATAGGAAAGCTTCTGGGGGGATGTGGCCTGTTGTCAGAGTGTTTTTGTAATATGCGTTGTTAGGAAATAGGCAATTGAAAATTAAGCTATTTTCTTTTATTTTTGCCGCTTGCGCGAAGTGGTTTCTTATTAGCTTTAGGATGTGACAGTCGATGCGGTGAATGTTGGCTAGGTCGTATATTGTTTTGTTTTTTACATATTTTTTTAATCCGCTGTGTTCGGATCTGTATGTACTCAGGCAAGCCCTGATGCATTTTCTTTCGAATATGCGAATTTCGAATATAATTTTTCCATCTGGGAGCCTGATATGTTGTACCAGATTGGGCAACCGTAGGTAATGATCGGTCTTATTAGTGCTCGGTAGCATAGTATTTTTACTTTGCTGTCGAGATGTTTGGAGTAGAATAGTCTTTTTATTCTCCAGAATGCTTTATTGACCTTAGCAAGTTGGGTTTCGGTATGCTGCTTGTAGTTTAATTTGTCGTCTATGTTTACCCCTAAGTATTTTACGCAATTTTTGTGTGGTATGAGGGCCCCTTTGTCTGTTTTTTCTCTTATCTGAAATTTTTTGCAGTGTTCTCTTTCTATTGGGCCGATTTCACTTGACTTGGGTCTAAACAGTATGGTTTCGCATTTGCTTATGTTGATTTTTAATTTCCATGCGTGGTAATAGTCGTTTATTTTCTCAAAGAGTTCTTGGAGTTCCGTTTTTATAGTTTTGGTTTTGCAGCCTGTTACGTATATGATTAGGTCGTCTGCGAAGGCTATGGAGCGTTTATGGGTGGATGTATTGAGTTCAAAGAGATTTAGTAAGTCGCTGTTGTAAATACTGAAAAGTAACGGGGAATTTACTGTACCTTGTTGTAGACCGTTTTTTATGGAGAATTCTTTGCTTGATGAGTGTGAACCTTCAGTCATTACGAATGTTCTGTTTGTGATCATTTCCCAGACTATTTTAATCAGGTGTTTAGGGAACTTTTTTTTGATCAGTTTGTATATGAGACCTGGGATCCAGACTGTGTCGAAGGCTTTTTCGAGGTCTATTAAGCAGGCGGCAACTCGTTCTTTTGCGTTTAGAGCCCAGCAGATGTCCGACGTGAGTTTGTTTATTGCGTGAATTGTGGAGTGTTTGTGTCGGAAGCCGAATTGATTCTCTGGGATTATGTTATTTTTTGTGCAGAAGGAGGTTAGGGGGTTGTTTATGATTATTTCGAATACTTTGCTTATGTTGGGGAGGAGACTTATGGGTCGTAGGTTTGCGGGCGATGAGCCGTCTTTATCCTTTTTTGTTATAGCTATCAGTTTGGCTTTTTTCCATTTTCTGGGGAAGTATGTGTTGTTTAGAGCATTGTTGAAGAGTACTGTGTAGTACCATTTTATTTTGTTCGGTAGGCGCTTGAGTAAGATGTTTGGGATGCCGTCGAAGCCGGAGGATTTTTTGTTGTTTAGTTTGGAGAGGAGTGTGTTTAGTTGATTGTAATTTGTGAAGTAGTTTATTTCTGGATCTGGTTGTTTGGGGTTGTCTGCGGTGTTTTCGTTTGAGAATGTGCAGACTGTTTTGTTTAGCGTTTTGTCTTGTTTCATTTCGTTTTTGAGTTTGTTTGTTTCGGCGATGATAATTCTGTTTAGTTGATCTCGGCCCATGTGTTCGTTTTGTGTGTGTATTTTGGAAAAGTGGATGCCGATAATGTCTAGTTTTTCTGTTGTTTTAGTTATTATGAAGTTACCCTCGGTGTCTTTGGTGGTGTTGTGTATTGTTATACCTGCTTCTTGGATGAGGGAGGTTTCTTTTGGGGGCAATTTCAGAGGTGGGATGGAGCTTTGTCCTTTTGGTCTGAAGATTTGATTTATTTGTGGGAACATGTTGGCTGAGTCGTTTTTGGAGATGTTTTTTATTTTATTTGTCCAGTCATGGTTTATAGAGTTTGCGAATTCTTGTTTCATTTGCGCTTTTATTTTGTATAGTAGGTACTTTAGGAATTCTAATTCTTTTCTTTTGTCGTAAGAATAGTTAAGTTTTACGTTGTTTATCTTGGAGATTATGTAGCTTTTTTCTCGATGTAGCTCTTTTATTTTGTTTTTGATATGGGGCTCGCATGAATTTTTTTGTTTTATGTTTGGCACAGATTTTTGGAGAGCGATTTGTGTATGTTTTCTATTTCGTCTATGAATGAGTCGATTTGTCTGTTTGTGAGGTTGACGTTGTTGTAGATCTTCAGGTCGCAGTTTTGTTCGAGTATGTTTTGGAACTTTTTCCAGTCTGTCTTTTTGTAGTTGTACCTGGGTATCTGGGTCTGTGTTTCGAGTGTTAGGGAGTCAGATGTGTTCTTGTTTACGTGAAATATTAGGGCGTTATGGTCACTGTCATAGGGTGTTATTTGGACGTAGGTTTTGAAATTTTAGTCGTGCATCTGCTAGACATATGTCCAGGTATGAGCGTCCTTTTGAGTAAGAGGGTAGCTCGGAGCTGTATAATGTTGTTTTGTAGTGAATACTTTTATTGTCTAGCCAGTTTCTAATGAAGTTGCCTCTCGTGTTGTTTGTTTCGTTTTTCCAGCTCGTATGCTTTGCGTTCAGGTCGCCTGCTATTACATAGTAATTTTCCGTTTTATTGAGCTGTAAGAGTTCGAAAAGTTTATTGAATTCGTCGCTAAATTCTTTCTGGTTTCCGAGGGTTGCGTAGGCTGCAGTGATAAACAAGTTTTCCTTATTGCTTATTTTTATTTTTATGATCGTTGTTTCTAGGATTTTGAAACTTGTTATTTTGTCATTTTGAATTGTTTTGTGTTTTATAGGGTTTTTTATGAGGATTGCTGTTCCTCCTTCTTGTCTGGCGTTCGGTCTGTCGTGTCTTATCATGGAGTAGTTTTTGAAGTGTACTTTGTGTTTTTTATTTAGTTTCGTTTCTGAGACGAGTACGATGTCAGGGGTTTCTTTATTTATTAGGGTTAGCATGCTGTATCTTTTTTGGTTTGAAATTAGAGAGTTGGCGTTTATTGCTATTATTTTCAGGCGTTTCAAGTTAAATTTATGTGTTTCTTGCTGTAATTGTTGGTTTACTGGATTTTGGCTATTCATCTTCTCACTGTTAAGAGTGCTGAAGATGGCGTTGATCCTTTCTTCGTGTGTTGATAGTGTTTTTTTTATTTCATCTAATTGCGTTTGTTGTTCTTTTAACGCTTGTGGTATGCTTTTTTTGAAGTCTTCGGTAACGTTTATAATGCTTTGTTGGGGGTTGTTATCGCTTGTAGTTGCGCTTTGGCTTGATCGCGGATTTAAGTTTGTTATTTGTGTTGTGTTTTCGATTATTTGGTTTGTTGTTTCACTACGTCAGAGAACTTTAGTTCTGGGACGTATTTACGGCCTATTTGGGCAATTCGTTTTATCTTTGTTTCCTTGTCCTTTTTCTTTTTTTCGGCTAGCTTTTTGCGCAGCTCCACGAGTTTTGGACACCCCTTGTAAGACTCGGGGTGTCCGTAGTTTTTGCAGTTAACGCAGAATATTTTCTCCTTGGTTACTGCTTCTTCTTTTTTGATTTTGCACTCACCTGGGTAATACAAAATGAATGTTTGTTATAATATGACTACGAGTGAGTGCGACCTGAGTCTGTAGTCGTATTATCGCGTATGATGATGGATTTTGTCGACTCACTGTATTCGACTTGTTGACTGGTTGATGAGATGCTTGATCGAGACTGACTTGGACAGTTGATGTGAGTTAAACTTAGACGCTGACCTTTCCAGCGTCTGTAGAAGAAGTAGCTGACTTGACTCTCCTGATGTCGTAGGAGAAGTAGTTGACTTGACTCTCCTGATATCGTAGGAGAAGTGAGGTACGGTGACGACGCTATGTCGGAGGAAAGCTAGCGATGGGTGTGTCTAGCGCACGGGACCATCGAATTTGTTCATGACATTTTTGGTCAGGAAAGTGAGGGCAGTATACATTGCTTCTGATTGGATAAACGTTGGTTGGTGGACTAGGAAGGGTCTTAGCCGCCCTCGATAGAAAGTTGCTAGTGGGAAGCATCGCACGTGAGAAAAACTAACTTTCCCGTGTCAAGCCGTAGTAGACAATACTCTTTAGAAAGTGATTTAGAAAAAGATATTTGTTGGGTCGGAAGGACCTTAGCTAGCAAATTACTAAGATTTATGATGGGACCTTAAGACTATCGACGGTACGCCGAAGGATGAGCGGGCATCCGGTGTCCGTCTGGCCCGCGGTGTATGGCCGGGTCTAGGTAGAGGGTCGCCCGACGTAACACAGGAATATAAATAAGAACAAAAAATGATAGGAACCGACGACGGAGATACATGTACGCACGTTGTTAGAATATGTTCAAGGAGTGTCCGAGGAAGTTAGTCGACGTTATAGTTAATAACGATTTGGTCTACTTGACATCAGCCAGACAACCTCCTGAAGTAAAAGAGGTGGAGAAACTCTATAAAGAACTATGGGGCAAAATCGGACCACCAGACCCCCAATACCAGAAAGTTGTGCTTTAGGAGGGTTCATTCACGAATATTTTCCACCCATAATTGCCGAGGAAATTAGTGAGAGGATAAAGAAAATAATGAACAAACCAGCCGCAGGCCCGAACGACTTGAAAAAGAAACAACTATCAATTCGGGGCCTACCTAAAGTATTGGCATTATTATTCAATATCTTATATTTTATCTCTCACTTTGCGGGGAGGTGGAGAGAAAATAGGACCACGCTGATTCCAAAACCAAATAAAAATGCAAGCAAGGCTGAGAACTGGCGGCCAATAACAATAGGTCCTATTATTGGGAGAATATTCTCTACAATTCTCGGCAGGAAAATAAGGAGGGTCATCAAATAAGATATCAGACAAAAGGGCTTTACCTCCGAAAACGGATGTAATATAAACGTTGAGCTTTTAAATGCAGCTCTGGAATAAAGTAAAAGGGAAAATGGAGTTGTCTACACAATACTAGACATCTCGAAAGCCTTTGATACGGTGCCCCACTCGGCGATTAAGCCCTGTCTGGTTAAGAAAGGAATCTGGACCCCGCTAATTGAATTAATCTAAAATATGTATAAAAATTGCAAGACAAAAATAAAAACAAAAGAAGGAATAGGGGGTCGAGATCGAAATCTCAGGAGAGTTAAACAGAGTGATCCTCTGTCATCACTATTTTTCAACTTATGCATAGAACCGCTGCTGGAAGCGGTAGAGGAATCCACCGAAGGGATCAAAATAAACGAAAATTATAAGATCCCAATTTTAGCCTTTGCTGATGACACCGTCCTGTTGGGCAAAAGTGGCAAAGAAACTCAAAAACAACTATCGATAGTCCAAAAATACTTGGAGGGCCTGGGGATGACTATCTCTGGAGAGAAAAGTCAAATATTCCAGGTGGTCTCAAAGAAGGAGACCTGGTATGTGAAAGACCCAGAGATAGAAATCAATAACAGAAAGACACCGTACACCGCACCCGACGAGGCCTTCAAGTATCTTGGTGCAAAAGTTGGACCGGGGAAAGGCCTGCTGTTACGACCATTCGCGGAGAGACACGGTAGCTAGGAAAAACGCATCAGCAAGAGGCGTAAATTCTCGCTACGATTATGTTAATCGACGCAGCGAAATAGTCGTTCCGCTGTTTCGGTAAAGATAACATAGGTGGTTTAATGAATGTAACACTGTATTAACAGGTTAACATAAAATAATATGTCGAAGATGAAAGAACACCGGAGCCTTTGGAATTTTGGATAATCCCGCAACATTGTAACCTAGAGTCTACTATAGCTGTAATTGAACAATTGTCGTTATTCAATCCGATTGTATTTGTTCGAGATTTGTGATAATGAACTTGGGCTCGAGGCGACAATCAGTCGCCGAATGTAGCCGCGGTCAAGGGATGAACGCTTTCTCTAACAGAGGTATAGAGAAATTCTATAGCTCTCCTTAAAAGAAATAATTGTAGCGGCACTCGACAGTAAACATTCCAACGGTTTCTGTCCCGTGGCTCGCCACACGCAGACCATATTCTCCGATTAAGATGATTACCAGATGTCGATGCATCTCCACAGTACATGTTCAGCTAGCTTGAGAACCCGTTATAAATTTTAAGATTTAGTTTACTAAAGTCCTTCAAACAGACAAACAGTTTTTGTCCCAACTACGTGAAGATAGGGGAAATGTATTTTTTTCACGAAGGACGCTTCCCACTAGCAACCTTCCCTCAAGGGCGGCTAGCATCCTTTTGTCGATACCAACATGGAAATTGTCCAATTAACAGCAACGGCAATTTCCCTCACTTTCCGAACAAGGGCTTTTCTCGACGAATCCGATGATCTCGTGTCCTTAGGCACACCCCATCACAGTTTTCCTCTGCAGCATCACCCTGACGGAAAGTCATTCTCTCTCGTGATGTCTCAGTAGCGAGTTACATAGTGTCTTTACGCTCGGTGAATATTCTACGTTTTAACAAAGAGTTAGTTTAGTAATACTTGTACCGTAGACAAGCAGGTTGAGTACAACTTGGACTTTGGAAGTAAGCGCATTTTGTTATTCCGTTGACCGCGGATTCGTTATTGAACGTAGGATTATTGTCATTAGCATCTCGAGTATCTAATTACTACGGCTACTTGTCAAATTCTGTAATAATCATATTTGTACTAGTAAATATCTTCTCTGTTACATAACAACAATGGCTAATCCAAATGAAGATTCGTTTCACGCACCTAACCCTAATCATAATGTGAACCCGAAATGTATACGCCAGAAATAATATATATGTCGGAGATGAAAGGAAAGCCGAAGCCTTTCCTTGGAAATTTTGGGAACATCCTCTAGTACTTTAGTCTAGATTTTATTATAGCTGTAATTGTTTAAAATTTGTGATAGCGAGATTGGGTTCGAGGTGACAATTGGTCGCCGAACGTGGCCACGGTCACGAGATAAACGTTTTGCCTAACGGAGGTCTGGAGTGTTTGTATGGGTTTTCCGAGAAGTGTGATTGTGGCGGCAGGCGGCCTCTTGAGCGGGTCTAGCCACGTGTGAGGTTACCTCGGAGGTGTCGAGACAATGGGACATACATTGTATCAATAACCAAACTCCAGGCAGAAACTGCCTAGCAACGGCGTTCGGAACTTCTCGATGCTTCTAACGAGTGCGTATCGAATTGCAGACGAGGCTGGCACTCTTGTGATTGCCTTGGAGAGTGACACATCGAACATTTTTCGTCAATCGTATTTTGCACCTATGATTATTTTTTACGCTTAGTAAAGAGTTATCTCGTTGGCCGTGGATTCGTTTGAACCCAACAAAAGCATTGTTAATAGTGTACATAAATTCATTATTCGTAAATCATATTATTCATTAACTTCATTGTTCATCAAATTTTTATTATTAGCTATTAGATTTTCATAACTTATTCATTTTTCTTCCTTTAGGAGAGACATTTATCCTTCCGTGTTACGTCGGGCGACACTCTACCTAGACAAGGCCACACACCGCGTGCCAGACGGGAACCGGATATCCGCTCGTCCTTACTGCATCAGTTCTGCCCGAGCATCCGAGCTAAACGGGCGTGTGAAACAGTGCTCCGGAGAAAGTGCGGCAAGTGGGGAAGAGAAAACTACGAACGGTTACGCCTATAGCCAAACGGTGAAAACTCGTGTCCTATATCAAGAAGACTAGCAAACCAACTATGGAAAATATTCCAGCGATAAGAATTATAAACAAACAAGAACAATATTACATACACAAAACAACAGATACATTAAAAACAAGTCAACCAACAAACCAAGGACAGGGCTGCTCAGCCACAATAGAAGTCGACATGGAAAACAACAAAGCAACAACTCAACAGCACGAACCAGGACGAAAGCTGGAAGGTAGTCAGCTATAAAAAAAAAAAAAAAAGAGAAAAAAAACAGCCAACCCAGATATGGAAAAGCAGCGATGGCTGCAAGAATTACCGCTAAGAAACTCCTTCAGCTCGCTAACAGAAGAATCAGACGACGACCCAACAAGCAACACCACAACCCAATCAGCACACATCACAAAACCACCACCAATATTTGTTGAGGCGCAAATAATAGACCCGCTTATCGATCCACTTAACAATATTGTTGGAAAGGATAGTTACACAATAAAACAAACAAAACTAGAACAAATAAAAATCCAAACAAACACACCAGAAAATTACAGAATTGTTATAAAAGAATTAAGGGGAAAAATACCATATACCACACGTACCAGCTCAAAACGGAAAGGAGCTACAAAGTAGTTATAAGAGGACTGCACCCAAAAATCAACACAAAAAAACTAAGTGACGAATTAGCAAAGATGGGCCACCAAACAAGAACTATAAACAATATTACAAGGTACGATACAAAGCAACCACTACCGCTATTGTTAATATAATTAGAACCTAAAAATAACAACAAGGAAATTTTCGATATTAAAAAAATCTTAAACACACAAATCACGGGCGAGCCACCCAGGCACAAAAAAGACATACCACAATGCATGAGGTGTCAACAATATGGACACACTAAAAATTACTGCAACAGGAACCCGGCGTGTGTCAAATGCGCAGAAAAGCACCTAACAGCGAACTGCCCACACACGGGAAAAATAAACGACGTAAAATGCTACAATTGCGGTGGAAATCACCCAGCGACTTACAAAGGCTGTCTAGTAAGAAAGCAACTTCAAGGCAAACTTTCTCCGCCGCTTCGTAACAGGACACACAACAATCTCCACACGCAACAGGACAACACAGAACCTACGCCAACACCAAAAACACAGCACGCAAGGAACAATAACCACACTAACACCAACACCGCTAGAAACCGAAGCTACGCGCAAGTAGTCAACCGGTCGTCACCCTTAGACAATCAAGAACAGAACAACCACAGCAACGACGCTACAGAAATCAAAGAGTTAATAAAACATTCCATAAAAAACACCGAAATACTCACAAAAATGATAAGCGACCAAAACGAACTCCTCAGACAGCAAACACAGCAGATAACAGTCATGTTACAATTACTTACTAACATGATGAGCAAAAAATAAAAATAGACACGCTTAAAATAGCAGCCTGGAACTCTTACGGCCTACAACAAAGGGCCCTAGAAACAAAAACATTCCTGTACAACAATAATATCGACACACTATTCGTATCAGAAACACACTTCACAACAAAAAGTTACATAAAAATACCGTACTACACCATATATGATACCAAGCATCCCTCAGGAAAAGCACACGGAGGGATCGCAGTAGCAATAAAAAACGACATTAAACATCACTTACACAGCCAAGTTAGTAATGGACATATACAAGCAACCACCGTTACTGTACAAACTAGCAGCAACCATTTACAGTTGTCAGCAGTATATGTACCGCCGCGACACAAAATTGCATCACAAATGTGGGAAGAGTATTTTCAACACTTAGGTAACAAGTATATCGCAGTTGGAGACTACAACAAAAGGACACACTATGGGGATCAAGAATCACTACACCACGAGGTAGAACCTTGGAAAACTACATTATAAACAATAACCTCAATATATTATCCACGGGAAAACCGACATGCTGGCCGACAGACCTGAGCAAAATACCTGATCTACTTGATTTTGCAGTTACAAAGGGACTAAACGCAAATAAACTAAACATAGCACCCAGCCTCGAGCTTACCTCCGACCATACGCTTATAATAATTACATACAGAAACAAACCAATACTTTACAGCAGCACAGAGAAGCTATGCAACACAACCACCATATGGCAAATATTCAAAGAAATAATAGAGAGCAAAATCAGCTGCAACATCCCACTGAAAACACCTGAACACATCGACCAAGCAGTAACAACACTCACAGAATCTATCCAAGAAGCAGCAAGGGCAACCACCATACCGGAAACAACCAACAGACAAACAAAAACAGTTCCACTAGACATCCTCGAAAAAATTAGAGAAAAAAGAAAAGCGAAAGCAAAATGGCAAAAACACAGAACAAAAGAAAACAAAAAGCACCTAAACAAACTCACAAAAGAAACAAAAAACAAAATAAAAGAGCACAACAACAACGAGTTCACAAAGTTCATCGAGTCACTATCTACTCACGAGAACTGCAACTACTCCCTATGGAAAGCCACAAGAAAAATAATGAAGGCAACAAAAATGGTACCAGCAATCAGAAGAGCAGACGACACATGGGCAAGAAGCAACGAAGAGCAGGCTGAACAATTTTCCAACCACCTATGCAACACATTCACCCCACACAACATCAACAACAGCAACCACAATAGTCATACGGACGAGGATGCGAGGACTAGTACACCAACTGACAATCACTACACCATACCCAAAGCAACAGCACAAGAAATCAGAAACATAATTGAGAAAACAAAAAACAATAAAGCACCAGGAATCGACCTAATTAACGGCAAAATCCTGAAAAACATTCCGCCAAAAGCGATAAGACAAATCGCAATAATAGTAAACGCAATACTAAGAATACAATACTTTCCAAAAGCTTGGAAACTGGCACAAATCATAATGATACCCAAACCAGGCAAGGACCCACACGAAACCAAATCTTACCGACCAATCTCACTACTTCCAGTGTTCTCTAAGATACTAGAGAAAATAATCTACGACCGGATAGAACCCATAATAGACAAGAACCATCTAATACCGGATCACCAATTCGGATTCAGAAACAAACACTCCACATTAGAACAAACGCACAGACTCGTCAATGAAATCTTACAGGCGCTGGAAACAAAACAATATTGTACGGCACTCTTTATGGACATCGAAAAAGCATTCGATAAAATAAACCACACTAGCCTACTTCAATCAATCAGGAAACAGTTCCCGGGGCAGATATACCAACTAATCAAATCATACCTAAGCAGCAGAAGCTTCATAGTAAAAATCAAAAACACACACTCGGAAGCTAAAGAAATCAAGGCAGGAGTTCCGCAAGGTAGCGTCTTAGGACCAATTTTATACACATTATACACGGCCAACATACCAACAACTAACAATAGCAAAATACTGACATTTGCGGATGACACAGCTGTACTAGTCAGGCACACTAACCCTGCAACAGCAGTTACATTACTACAAGAACATATCACAGAAATAAAGAAGTGGCTACAAGTTAACCAAATTAAAGCAAATCCCAAAGTAAATGCAACCATATTACATTCACACTGCGAAAACAGATGCCACCAAATATCTTTCTTAACGGCACGCACATAATACAAACAAGGCAAGTCAAATACCCAGGACTCCACATAGATACACAACTCACATGGAAGCAGCATACTAAATCAATAATAGACAAAATACAGATAACAAGGAGACAAATGCATTGATTAACAAGTCGAAAATCCAAACTCAGTATATAAAATAAATTAAAAATATACAAAATGATCATAAAACCAATCTGGACGTACGGAATACCACTATGGGGAACAGCAGCAATGAGCCATATAACCAAAATAGAGACAATGCAAGCTAAAATTCTTAGAACAATAGTAAACGCCCCATGGTACGTTAGAAACGAGGGCATTCGGAAAGACCTGGGAATACCAACGGTCAAAGAGGAGATTAGCAGATGTGCAAGAAGGTACAGAGAAAGAATAGCAACTGACCCGAACCGGCTGGCAGCGGAAACGATCAACACATCAAGCATAGAAAGAAGACTAAAAAGGAAACACCCCACAAATATCACAAAGGATATAATCTAACAAATACGAAGATACCCTGCTGGGGGTAGCCACCCACATGATAATCAAACAGCCAACAAAATTCTACCAAATGTCCAAATGGGGCAAATTGTGAATGTAAACAACTAAATAAAAAAAAATTTCTAGTTGATGGTACAACAAAAACGTAGCTTCAATCTTCTAATTAATGTTGCTTGTACAAAGCGTTTCGAATCAAAGTGCTGTATACAATGGTACCAGTTCACCCTATTTCGAGTCCCGAATATACAAAGAGATAATTTTAACTTCATGTCGCGTCTTTTAATTAACGCGAGTCACAACGTTTCGAATGCGAGAGTGTTGGTTCGTACAGCAACAAAGGTTGTACGAATGTTGTAGTTTACACGGGGAAAGAATTTACATTATTTTCTGGAAAATGTAATTTATTCAAGAATACCTACACTTTTAAAAACAGTACATATCGTACTACTAAATTCTACAAATTTCTCGAGCAATCTATTGAGTTTACCAGCTTTCTAATTTTTAGAAAATACAAACGTTAGCTCTTATAACTGCTCAACTGTTCGTTTCGTTGTACGGCAGAACCGGTGAAAGCTCTTAAAAATAGTTCATTTTCCCGCCGTGGAACAACCAATTTATTCGATTACGCGCTGCAACTATTCTGTAATATAAACGTCAATTCTTATTTCTTTATAGAAATTCTAATACGACAATTTTAATTCGCGCTTTCATAGCGATACATATCGTTCTTGGTCTCATGTTCCTCTCGATTATCGTATTGTACGACCGACACTGTGATGGAAATTGAAATATTTATTTACTGAATATTTAACGTAATAGTTTAATTGTACATTACAAAGCAATATCGTTCCCGTACAATTATTATTCGACGTTATTAATCGATAGCTGGGTAAGTAAATATATCATCTCATAATGAAAATTGTTATTACGATCCATATTTCAATTAGTCATCTGTCAAATATGAAACTTATCATATAATCATTCCACGTGTGATAAACGAAATGAATTTTTTTTTAATCTCAATATCAGATTCATTATTAGTGCTGCGCCGGGCGATTCTCTGCCTGGCCCAGGTCACACACCGCGGGCCAAACGGACACCAGATGTCCGCTCTTCCGTACGGCGTACCCTCAATAGCCTTAAGCACCCGTCATAAACCCGAGTCACTTGCCTGCTAAGGTCCTTCAGACCCAACAAATGTCTTTTCTAAATCAGTTTCCAAAGACA
Organism: Bombus bifarius; assembly: GCF_011952205.1. Lineage (NCBI taxonomy): Eukaryota > Metazoa > Arthropoda > Insecta > Hymenoptera > Apidae > Bombus > Bombus bifarius. The sequence continues at coordinate 50,891 of NW_022884663.1, forward strand.
ATTGTTTACTACGGCTTGACACGGGAAAGTTAGTTTTTCTCACGTACGATGCTTCCTACTAGCAACTTTCTATCGAGGGCGGTTAAGACCCTTCCTAGTCCACCAACCTTCGTTTGTCCAATCCGAGGCAATGTATACTGCCCTCACTTCCTGACCTAAAATGGCATGAACAAATCCGATGATCCCGTGCGCTAGACACACCCATCACTAGCTTTCCTCCGACACAGCATCGTCACTCAACTTCACTTCTTCTACATCGTTGGAAAAGTCAACTACTAAGTCTAACGCTAATGCCTATCGGGGCAGCCTAAGCATAACGCGAGAGTCGGGCTCGGTATTGTCTAGCATACATTTCCTCTCCTAAATATCTTATAGTGCTACGTCCACTAATACATTAAATCCAATTATAAGAGCCCTGCTCTAACGTACATATCTATCTTATCTCCGTGCGATAAGTGATTATCTATCTATCTATGCTCATCAGTGTAATCTAAGTGTTGGAAATATATAATTTATAATTCTGTGAATCACAGTGTTATACAAACTCAATCACCCCTATTATCTCAACGGAAATCAGGGGATCGATCAAGTCGTGGTGTCGATTGTTATAATCGTAACGGGAATTTATGACTCCCGTTGACGTCTCTCCTAGCGACTACGTCTCCCCGCGATTGGTCGAACAAACAATTAGGTTTGTTCATTTTTTAACGGATGTTATAATTATTATACTGAGCGGACGTTTAAACGAATAATTATAGCGAATAAATATTGCAATAAAAGAAAAATGACGAATATCAGGCCAATTAAGAAAAGAAATTGCAACATTTACTTACCCTCGCTTCATTTATTTTCTAACTTCTTCAAACATTTAGGCTGACCAAAAACAATTTACAAAATATAAAGATCCGCAAACGCGCACGTCGAACGAAAAACTCCCTTTAACAAAAAATTTTACAATAATGAAATAGGGTAGTGATTAACGTACTTGATAAAATACACACGCACGCACGCATGCACGCACGCACGCACGCACACACACACACACACACACACACACACACACACACACGCACACACGCACACACGCACACACGCACACACGCACACACGCACGCACGCACGCACGCACGCACGCACGCACGCACGCACGCACGCACGCACGCACGCACGCACGCACGCACGCACGCACGCACGCACGCACGCACGCACGCACGCACGCACGCACGCACGCACGCACGCACGCACACACGCACACACACACACACACACACACACACACACGCGGAAACATATACGTGTAGTATCGTGGACGAAAGGCCTAAGAAATATCGGGCGAACTATGAACAATGTCGCGAGAGCCGAGGCGCCGTCGGGCCCATCAATGTGTCATCGGTCTTTTCAAGTGCATAGTTTCGTGGAAAAGACCTACGTGACCCTGGCTACGAGCGTCTGCAGAACACGTATGCGGTGGGCCTAGGAAAAAGGCAATAGAATGGGACAACGGCCAGAGAGGGTTAGTCGAGGAGAAGAGTGCGAGTCGAGGAGCCGAGTGCGAGTCGAGCAGAAGTTGCGAGTCGAAAAACAGAGAGTGCGAGTCGAGGAGCCGAGTGCGAGTCGAGCGGAGACGGAGGTTGCGAGTGGCGTTGCCGAGAGAGTGTGGATTGCGCTGTTTTCTGTACGTTTGGTGTGAATAGTTCAAGTTAAGCAACAATCGTCTTTTCTGTCTGATTAACATCTCTATTGTCCACTCTTTGTAAACAGTATTACATCACGATATTACATACGTATATGAAAGCACATAAATATAACGCGTTCAAAGAAAAGCAGACAAATTTATTACTCGATCTATCATAATTTTCATTAAGCTGTTTCAAGCGACACTTAGTAAACGATACAATAACGCGATTAGATCTCTTTATCTCTTATGGGAACAAAACGATGTATATTAAATAAAGTTGGAGACAGTATGGAATATCTCGTTCACTCGTTTTCTGGCTGTTCGTCTAGCGAATACTTGACATATTCTGCATCAACAAACTGAGACCATCGCAAACAATGAACAGGAAGCGCCTACGGCTGACACCCTAACTTCACTCAATGCTCGATGTTTAAGCCGAGCGCAGTTCGTATTAGGTCAGAAGCGTTGATTTGTCTTGTAAATTATATTTCAACAAATATCGATACATTTCATGCGTGTTATGGAAACTGCGAATACATGACTTAAAGGACACTTTGAAATCATTTGCTTCGTATGTGTATGTGTACTTGGCGTGTTTATTGTACGTCTCAATCTAGGCCGATTCTTCAGTATAGTACCGTGAAAATTGATTTTCAAACGACCTATAAATCGAAGAATTAAATATTCTCTATGCTTTTATTTTATGATTATCTTAATTTATCCAAAGAATTATGAACACACGCGAAAAGTCTGATCCGATGTATCGCGGTCGCGCGTTTTGTCAGCGGGCGAATCGTGCGAATGAACGTGTAGCCTATGTGCGTGGAGATGTGATTCGTAGCTGAAGCCTTCGTTACAAGTATCGCATTTGTAAGGGTACAATTTCGATGGTTCGTCCGGATAATGCTCCAACTTGTTGTGATGATAAAACTTGTACATTCCTTGAAACGACTTACCACATATTGCGCACAAAAAATCATTGCCCTTGTAATAATACGTGTTATGCTCGACTAAACGTTCGTAGGATTCGAATAACAAATGGCATATATTACAGATTGGTTTATCTTCCACAACACAATCGGAATTCAGCACCAGCCTAGAATCTTGTCCAATATGCAAGTGTCGTTCGTGAATTTGAAGACTCTGTTTCTTAACAAATCCTTGATTGCAGAACTTACAAAAGAATTTGTAGTTCACCGAACACGAAGGCACATGAGTAGCAAGCATGTGAAACTGTAAGAATCTTTTAGTGGAAAACATCGTGTTACAAACGTTACACTTTTCTGTGGCTGTTTGGCGATAGGTGCGCTCGTGTATGCACAAATTTTTAAATGTTTGGAATTGTGTTCCACAAGTAGTGCAAGGAAACTTTGTTCTGTTCATCTTGTCCGCTTGATGACCCTTTACGCATGCAATCCCATTAAGTAA
>NW_022884664.1:0-17018 GCF_011952205.1 Bombus bifarius
TGATTTCAGTGGGCAACGTAGTGCGGTAGTATATGTTATAGTGCTGTTCGTCGAATAATACAGATATCGAACACCTAAAAGGAAAAAGGAAAATTATTATACGTGTTTCAATTATTGCTTAAATATAAAACGTGTTAACTCAATGAACAATTAACTGGTGAAAGTGAAAGTTACCTTGTGAACAAGTGATCAACATACAAGAAAGTGTACGTGCAAGTATAGGTTATGGATCGTTGTTCGTGGAACACAATGTATGACAGCTACCTAAAATAAGTGAATAAATTAGTTTCAATTGTCTCGGTGCAAAATACAAGGGTTACTAAATGTTATAACTATATTATGGATAAATCAAAAGGAGGTGTAACACTGTTCGTCGAATAATACAGATAGCGAAAACCTAAAAAGAAAAAGGGAAAAGTTATTATGTGTACTCCAATTATTGTTTGAATATACAACATGTCGATTCAATAAATAATTAAAAGAGGGGAAGTGAAAGTTACCTTGTAAACAAGTAATCATCATACAAGAAGGTCTACATGCAAAATAGGTTATGGCTCCCTGCTTGCGGAACACCATGTACCAGCTGAAAATAAACGAACGAATTAACTTCAATTGCCTTAATGCAAAGAGCAGCATCGCTAAATGTTATAACGGTGCTGTGGAGGCGTGGCACTGTTTGTCGAATGACACAGATAGCGGAAACTTGGAAAAAGAAAAGAAGTTTATTACGAGTGTTCCAATTACTGTTTGAATGTAAAACGTGTTAGTTCAACGAATAACGAAAACAGTGAAAGTGCAACTTACCTCGTGAACAATCAATCACCATACAAGGAAGTGTACATGCATGGATTTCGCAGATTAACAAGAAGAAATAAAATAGCTGATAAATATAGAAAGTGGTTAGAAAATAATTAAGATAGATTAATTGAGAGTTAGTAATAAATATAACCGAAGTAAAAGGATATTTTATTATGTATTAATCTACGTAGTATTGTTATATTATTATATCTAACATGTAGAAATGGATTTTGTACGCATATATGTATATAATTCCAATCCAAGTAGTATTCATAATATTTATTTTCACTGATAACAAGTACGTAAAACCTAAAATAAAACAAAGGTTTTAACAATAAAAAAAAACAAAAAAAAAGAAAAAGGGGAAGAAGAAAAAAAAGAAGAAAAAAAAGGAAAGAAAAAATATAATATATATAAATACAAAATTTTCTTTTTCTATAAAAGGTTATTACTATTTCTGATAAACTCGAGAAATGAAAACATTATACCATGATACACTGACGCAAAGATACACCACACAGAAGAAACTAATAGAGAACGCCTTAAGCTTGGCAAACTTACCGCCCGACGAATTTGCATACACCATAACCAAAACCCAGGACACATGGCTTTGATTGTTATTTAATAAGGTTTTGGGTTTATAAAATAACGATTCACTTAGATTCGTTTTCTCCAATATATTTCAGTCTTATAACACGTCTTACCACACAGGAATCTCCAAGTCAATAGAACAACGTGGTCGACTTCTAAGACAAAAGAGCGTCGTTAGAAGTCGTACCAACTTAGCTTGTAGTAAGCAGCGATCGTACCAACTTAACATTTCTCAACACTCCCCTTTGATCGCTAGTTTCTACAAGCCCCATAGCTTTGGTAAATTGCTGAGTCTTAATCCTATTTAGGCCTTTGGTGAGAATGTCAGCCACATTGTCAGGACTAGGTACATAAGTATAATCTAGTATCCCCCTCGATACGCAGTTCTTAACGTAAAAGTAACGCACTTGGACGTGCTTAGAACTCTCAGCAACTATTTCGTCCTTTGACCATGAAATAGCTCCGATATTATCGCAGAATATCTTGCAGGGGCGAGGGCAATATGACAGTTGACCCAATTCCTTTAACAGTAAAGAAATCCACACTGTTTCCCTTGCTGCTTCCTGCATTGCCACAAATTCCGCTTCGCACGTCGATTGAGCTATAATCGGTTGTTTTTTGGATAGCCAGGATATCGCACCACCAGCGAGTATGAACACATACCCGCTCCTGGATTTCCTGTCTACCGTACAACCCGCAAAACACCTTCAGAGGTTGCCCGGTCCTTTGGTATACTAACTTCAAGTCTTTGGTCTTTAGTAAATATCTGAATACCCGCTTCACTGCTTTCCAATCGGATACAGTCGGATTCGCGCATCTTTGGCTTAGTTTCCCTATTGCACACGCAACATCAGGACGACTTACAGTAGCTACATACATTATGTGCCCCACAGCTTGTTCATATAATTTACTGTCGAAAGGCTCATCACGTTCAATATCAAAACCAGCCTCACATTCTCTAGCTAGCGGTGTCGACACTCCCACCACCCCAACCTCACGAGTAATGTCAAACAGATCCAGCATTTGACCTATCTGTACAGATTGATCGAATACTACAGTGGTGCTGTTTGGCTTACTCAGGTGGATGGACAGAAATTGAGTGTCTACACCTAGCATTCTAACATCTAATTTGTCCTTAATCCTAGTTTTGAATATCTCAATCCACTCATTCGTCCCAAACACAAGGATGTCGTCCACATACACAGCTACAATAAATTTTTTAGACGCATCCACATACACACATGGACCACTCACGCATGGGTTCAGACTCATACCTCTTAAAATGCTATCGATGTGTCTAAACCACATTCTTCCAGCTTGCTTCAGTCCATACAGGCTCTTTTTGAGCTTACACACAAATTTAGTTCTGTCTTTACCTGGAACTCTAAAGAGTTCTGGTTGCTCCATGTATATATCCTCATCCAGAGGGCTGTTGAGATACGCACATTCCACATCGATGTGCTCGTAAACCCACTCATTTTCCGCACATAGAGCAAGCAGAATTCTTAGAGTTCTGCCTTTTACTATTGGACTAAAGGTTTCTGAATAATCTACTCCAGGCCTCTGCCAGAATCCCCGAGCTACTAGCCTAGCCTTATACCTATCAGGGTCTCTCTTTATCACAAGCACCCACTTACAGTCTATAACGTTTTTATTTAAGGGTCTTTGCACAATGTCCCACACATCTTTACTTTTTAGATTGTCTAGTTCCTTCCTTATTGCATCAGTCCATTTTTGAGCGTCTGGCCCCCTCAGGGCTTCATACACATTCACAGGTACACACACGTTTTGAGCTTTACAAACAGTCGCAGTGTGAGCACAACAATCACATATTCTTGGTTTGTGTAGTCTTGCCGACCTCCTCGGCACAAACGGTACACTCACAGTATTCACTGGATTGTCCTCACACGTTAAACTGTCCATAAAGTAGTCGGTTTCCCCTTCGTCGTTTTCTCCGTCACTCTGTGTCTCGACGTCAGTTTGACCGGCTTCTCCCCTATGTTCAAAGGTTTCTACATCCCATATCCATTCCGAGGACTTATCCTTTATATGGTTCGTTTCCGCCTTAGCGCTCTTGTAGGGAAACGTGTTCTCCTCGAACCTGACATGACAGGATATTATCACCTTTTGGATCTTCGGTAGGTAAATTCTATAACCTTTGACCTGTCTGTCATATCCCACAAATATCCTCTCATCCGCTCTGCTCTCGAATTTTCCTCCGCTTGGACTCTTTAGATACCAGACTCTGCATCCAAACACTCTCAGTCTGTTTATCTCCCCTTGGAGGTCACATCCCTTACCCTTCCATAATTCCAGTGGGATCTTGTCTCCGATGGCAGCGGATGGGCATAGGTTTCTTATGTGGCATGCCGTGTTCACAGCCTCCCCCCACAGATAGTCAGGGAGTCCAGATTGGATGAGTAAACATCTGGACATCTCGACCAGGGTTCTGTTCGCTCGTTCGGAGACCCCATTTTGTTCAGGGTTTCTAGGAACAGTTTTTCTGTGTAAGATGCCTTTCTCCTTCAGGTAGTTCTCGAAGTTTTCTCCTGTGTACTCACCCCCGTTATCTGTTTGAAGGGCACTTATCTTGGATTGGTGTAAAGCCTCCACCTCCGCCTGGTACTCCTTGAAGCACTTGAGTACTTCATTCTTCCTACTGATGATTCTGACGTGCATGAAACGAGAAAAATCATCTGTGAACGTTACGAAATAATTACCTCCGCCCAGCGACTTGCATTGCGTTCTGCCACTAATATCGCTGTGAACTATTTCTAAAGGACGTTGACACATGTGGTGGGCTGTCTTCGGAAATGGTACTTTTGTCATTTTCCCTTTCACGCAGACCCCGCATGGTTCCTCATGTATCCTAGAGCCCTCCTTCACGTTCCTCACAGGGATCTTTCTCATCGCGTCCCCATGTAGATGACCTAACCTCTCATGCCATGACACGATACCTTTGTACGCCTTAGCTTCAATAACCTCGGCGTGGTCGTCATCATTTCCAGGTTCTTCTTGATCGTTCTCCATGGAAACGTTTGCTACATGCCTCTCAGGTGGTATTGTCTCTAGGTAGTACACGTTGTCTCCTACCTTTGAGTTAAATACCACATCCCCATCATCATGTGTGCCGACGGCCTCATCCTTCGTACACACTGTGGTGACGCCTTTCACTGCCAATTGCCTGATCGAGATTAGATTTACATCTAATTCAGGCACCCACAGGGCGTTCGACAAGGATAGACTCCACCCGCCACAGGCTTTGGTCATCTTCACGACGATCGTGCCTTTTCCCTTGACTTCCAGGTACCCCTTACCAATCCGGATCTGTTCAGTCGCAGGCACGAAGTCCACGAACCGATACCTATCCGGGGTCATATGGTTTGAGGCTCCCGAGTCAAGATAGCTGATCCTGTCCCTTTCCACGTGGTTGATAGATGATAAAGCCAGTGTGGAGATAAGTCCCTTGGATCTCGGTTTATCTTCCGATCCTTTCTCCACTTTGTTTTCTGGGTCTTTCTCTTCCTTGTCTTCTTTTCCCTCGTGGCAGTTGTACGATATGTGGCCTCGTTTTCCACATTTATAGCATTTTTTATCCTTTGGGTTTTTGTGCTTTTTCTTAGCGCCATCTTGATTTTGTTGGGGCTTGGTCTTCGATTGTTTGCAAGCCGCCATTGCACTGTTCTTCTCGGAGGGACCCATGGCCGCTTCCATTCTCCTTTCCTCAAGTAGGAGATCGGATTTCACGACCCTCGAGGTTAGATTCTTATCGAGTCTTACCGTCCTAAGATATGTCGTGTAGTTTGGGTCCGCCACGAGGCCGGCTAAGATGAAACGCGCCATCATGTGGTCTTCGATTCTTAAACCTGCGTTTAATCCTAACTGGATTAATACCGCAATTACAATGCGCGTTCAAAGATAAAATTTTCTTTTTACTTAGTCGCGGCTCTCTTTTCTTGACCGAAAAACTAAAGACACCGAAGCGCAAAATACTATACAAAATTTCTAGAGATAAGCGCAATAACGAACATAGTAACAATGAACACAAAGAGTGAACAAAATAATTATGAACCGTAATAACGAAGATCGCAATAATAATGAACAAAGAATAATGAACGGTAATAACAATGATCACTATAATAATGAGCGAAGAATAATGAACGAAGAATAATGAACGTAATAAGAATGTTCACCGGAATAATAATGAGCAATGAACGTAATAAGAATGTTCACCAGAATAATAATGAGCAATGGACGTAATAAGAATGTTCACCGGAATAATAATGAGCCCTGCTCTACGTTGCTTTGCTTATTTATGCAATCCCCCACGGGGTGGTGGTCCGCTGGGGGTACGCTTATGATTGTTTTTGCGATTTTGATGTTTTTCCCTTTCTTGTTGTTTCCCTAGGTTTCAGTGATCGACGTTCGAATAATGTTTGCGGAGGCATTTCCATCAGAGGTTCCTTATTATTATTATTTTTTTCCTTTTAAATGTCTTTTGCTTTTATGTATGATATATATATATATATTTTTTAAATGTGATATCTATTTTATGTTTGTTAAATATATGTATTTTTAATTTTATATTTCCCCCTTTTTAATTAATTATATATATATATATATATATATGTCGGGTTAACATTAAGATTTAAGGCGCGTAACGACTCTTCGTTTGAATTAGCCATTGTTTTACAAAACAGAGAATATATTTACACGAATAAACAAGGTTTTACAAATATTATGAATAATGAATTTTTATAAATGATATGATTGATTAACAAATGATAAATTAAATTATTAATTAGATTAAAGAATAATAAGTTTTATCGAACAATAAAAGAAACGAATAATATATCTTACGATTTACTAATTTAACGAATAATGAAAATTAACGATTGATAAATTTACAAATATTGAATTTAATTTACGCTATAAACAATGATCCGGGGTTCAAACGAATCCACGGTCAACGGGAAAACTTTAAACAATTTTATAACACAAAAAAATACGTTTGCTGAATCACTCGGAAAAAATTACTCGATGTATCACTTTCCAAGGCGATCACACGAATGCCTCTCTGATTAAAATCTTTTTCGTAATACGACTGCATTTGTTTGTTATATTCTCGCTGGAAACATCGAGAAGGTTCCAATCGTTGTTGCTAGGCAATATCTGTCAAAAGTTTGTTATATACTCCTTGGAAACATCGAGAAAGATCCAAACGCCGTTGCTAGGCAGTTTCTGTCTGGAGATTGATTCCTCATACAACGTGTGTCCCATTATATCGACATTTCTAAAGTACAATTCTATGTGATTTCTAGGGAGAACAATACAACCAATCCACACCTTCGTCAGGCAAAACGTTTATCCCGTGACCGTGGCTACGTTCAGCGACCAGTTGTCACCTCGAACCCACTTTCGCTTTTCACAAATGTCAAACAATTACAGATGACAATTACTTAATTACAGTTATGATAAAATCTGGGCTAAAGCATTAAAAGGCCTCCTCAAAATTGCATAGGGAAGGCTCCGGTTTTCATTTCATCTCCGACATATATATATATATATGTCGGGTTTACATTAGAATTAGGGTTAGGGGCGTGAATCATCTTACTCGAAGAATAGGGTCTGCGTGTGGCGAGCCACGGGACAGAAACCGTTGGAATGTTTACTGTCGCGTGTCGCCACGAATATTTCTTTTAAGGAGAGCTATAGAATTACTCCATACCTTTGTTAAACAAAGCGTTCATCCCGTAACGGCGGCTACGTTCGGCGACTGACTGTCGCCTCGAGCCCAAGCTCATTATCACAACTCTCGAACAATTACAATCGGATTGAATAACTAGAATTGTTCAATTACAGACTCCGGTGTTCTTTCATCTCCGACATATATATATTTTTTACATTTGTAGTTGCGCACAGATTTTATTAAAGAAAAGTGTTAACAATGTGTTTTCATGATTTATTTCTCGCGACTGACTTCCATTAATCCCTAATATTCCAGTCGCCATACGCGTGTAAATCTAACATGGCTGCTCATAAATGTCATCAGTAAAGTTATAGTGACGGGTCTTTAGTTTTGCTTGATATCGAAGTAATTTTCCGTCTGCCGCTCGTTTTTCCTTATTCTACCGCAATTAGAACATTTATTTATTAATATTGTTTTAAAGTGACAAAAGTATTGTTCGTGTGAATATACGTATAAATATATATATATGTCGGAGATGAAAGAACAGCGGAGCCTTTGGAATTTTGGATAATCCCGCAACATCGTAACCTAGAGTCTACTATAGCTGTAATTGAACAATTGTAGTTATTCAACCCGATTGTAATTGTTCGAGAGTCGTGATAATGAGCTTGGGCTCGAGGCGACAGTCAGTCGCCGAACGTAGCCGCGGTCACGGGATGAACGTTTTGCCTAACAAGGTATGGAGTAATTCTATAGCTCTCCTTAAAAGAAATATTCGGGGCGACACGAGACAATAAACATTCCAACGGTTTCTGTCCCGTGGCTCGCCACGTGCAGACCCTATTCTTCGAGTAAGATGATTGCCAGATGTCGATGCGTCTCCGCAGGACATGTTCGGCTAGCCCGAGAGCCCGTTATAAATCTTAAGGTTTAGTTAACTAAAGTCCTTCAAACAGACAAACAGTCTTTGTCCCAACTACGGGAAGATAGGGGAGACATATTTTTCAACTAGTGGCGTCTCCCACTAGCAACTTTCCCTCGAGGGCGGCTAACATCCTTTTCTAACCACCGATATGGAGATTGACCAATTAGCAGCAACGCCAATTTCCCTTACTTTCTGAACGAAGGCTTTTCTCGACGAATCCGATGATCTCGTGTCCTTAGACACACCCCATTATAGTTTTCCTCTGTGGCATCATCGGGACAGGAAAGGCATTCTCGTTCGCGATCTCAATGATGAGAGGAGTAACCCTTTACGACCAGTGAATATCACGCATCCGACTTAGATTTTGTGAGTACGTTCATCTATCATCCCGTCGACCGCGGATTCGTTATTGAACCTAGGATCATTGTCATTAGTTTCTCGAGTGCCTAACTACCACGGTTACTTGTCCGGCTCTATAATAATCGTATTTGCACTAGCCGATGTCTTCTCTATTGCACAACGACAACGTGTAACCCAAACGAAGATTCGTTTCACGCCCCTAACCCTAATTCTAATGTCCGCTCCGACATCAGAAGTGGGATCAGTGCCGATTATAACAGTGCAAGAGCTTACGACCATCGTGCGCGAGTTAATTCCGTCGCTAGTGCAAAAATCGAGTGTGGAACCTAACAATTTTTCGACTCCGCTGCATGGTGCGCAGCTACCAATCTGATTATGGAGGAAGATCCTTTACAAAGCAGTGCCCTGAATATAATTTCAATACCGAGTGTCGAATCGACTTCTACGCAGTGGAGGCGCTAACTGGTAGATCAAGCCATCCGGGTGAGTCGTTTCCATTTTACCCCGATTTCGGAGCCGAGTGTTCGCAAATTAAAGAATCCGTAGTCTTGAGAATCACTGGCAAAAGAACGATTGATATAGTAGTAATGCGAGGAATAAGAAATATTGGTACTAAACGTATCGCTCAAATCTTGTCCATTGCAGGTGTCGGTGGTTAGAGATAAACTTTTCATGTTCTCGCTGATAGTTATTTAACAATACGATATCGCGATTGCTCGTTAAATTTTAGGCCAAGATTTTGACGTAATATTACACAAAATAGCCTCGCTATGTGTAAAACAAAAATAATTAATGCCTGTAATAAAACCGCTGAAAACGAGATCGATGTTAATGAAGTTGACAATGAGGTACGTGGTAGTGATAAAAGTCGATTAATCTTTCTTTTCGAAAATTCAGAGATTCATCCGTTACGGGTTCCCTACGTACCCGTACAAAAAATACAGGCCAGTTAGAAGTACAATTAATTGATCCTAACATCGCCGTACAAGGAGTCCTAATAGACTTCGCGAGCGCAGAATAGTACGTGATAGAACAAGCGACTTAATTACAGCCAAAAATCATAAAGCCTAGTAATTCACCGTTCGCGAGCCCTGTGTTACTCGTGAAGACGAACAATGGTTCAGATAGATGATAGGTAGATTTTCGAGAACTAAATAAATATACGGTCGCGGATCGGTATCCTTTACCCCTCATTGCGGATCAAGTCGCGAGATTGCAAAAGCGAGATATTTTATTATTCTGGACATGGCCGGCGGGTTTCTCCAAATCCCTATTCATCCTAATTCTAGGAAGTATACAGCATTGATTACCCTCGATGAACAATTTGGATAATAAGTTGTTGTTTTCTTCGAATTCTTTTGTGCCTTTGTTCGATCCATTCGATGTCCTTTATTTGCATAACATAAGTGCGTGCGCGTTTAATGTTTCTTCCGGAAGTCATTTTCGGGACGGCGATACTAGGCTGACCCCGTCGAAAATGGGGATTCTTATACTTTCGGACAACCCTAATAATTGTGCAGCTCATACTTGTCTAAATATTCTAATATTTATGTTCTTCCTTGCTACAATTTTGTAAACCATCAAAACGTTTACTACGGAAATCCTCAGGAGTAGTCGCGTGCCAAGTCTTCTGTAGCATTTGACCCTTTTTAATTGTGGTGACATAAGAAATCATTTGGTCAGAGTGATCTGTACTACACTTTCCTTCATTGTATTCAGCAGCGGCTGCTGATTTCGATGTTGCGAACAAACGAAACGAGAGACCATTCTTGAGATTCCTTTGAAAACACGTATAACAGCCAACGTGCCATTCGTACGTTGTCGTCTATTTGGATGATGTCCTAATTATTGCCGACTCGATAGATCAAGCTCTAAAAGTATTGCACACCGTACTAGATACCCTTGTAAAAGCCGGATTCTCCTTTAACTTTTCAAAATGTTCTTTTCTAAAGGCATCGGTACTCTATTTGGAATATGTAATTTACGTCGGAGAAGTTCGTCCCAATCCGGGTAAAATGCACGCCTTGAGTTCTTTACCTGCGTCAACGACCGTCACACAGCTCAGGCAGTTCATAGGTTTAGCCCTTTATTTCCGAAAATTCGTCCCTAAATTTTCACGGGTAATGAAACCCTTGTATGCGCTTACTTCCGATAATAAAAACATGACTTGGACAGATAGGCATGGAAAAATAAGGCAAAAGGTAATTTCCGCCCTGACCGACGCGCCGGTGTTAATGGTATTTGACCCGAACTACCCGATAGAACTTCGTATCGACGCTAGTTCGGATGGATAGGAGGTCATTTTAATGCACAGGGTTGAAGGTAAAAATCAAGTAGTGGAATATTACAGCAAAAGAACTAGCCCTGCAGAATCTAGGTATCATTCCTACGAATTAGAAACGCTAGCAGTTGTAAACGCCGTCAAGCACTTCCGTCATTATCTCCACGGACGAGAATTTCTTGTCGTCTCCGATTGTAATCCTTTGAAGGCTTCCAGTAGTAAGGTAAATTTAAATGACAGGGTTTACAGGTGGTGGGCTTACTTACAAACTTTTACTTTTGACATTCTGTACCGGGAAGGTAAACGAATGGCCCACGTAAATTTTGTCTCGCGAAATCCCGTAGACTTGGATCACCTTACGATCAACGAAGTCATAGAGAAGGAAATCAATCTGACCGAAATCTCCGAAGACTAGCTATTAGTGGAATAACGTCGCGACTCCCAAATTTCTGGGATCGTCAATAAATTACAGAACGAAGAGCTCGCGGAAGACGTCGCGAATACGTATGAGTTACGGTCCGGTACCCTTCATCGTAAAATACAGAGAAAAGGCAGGACTCTCTGCTTGTCCATTGTTCCCAGAGGTTTTAGATGATCTGTTATTAACCATGTGCAACAGTCAATTAGGTTGGGATAAAACGCTTGAGAAACCGTGCGAGTGTTACTGGTTCGAAGGAATGGCGGAGTATGTTCGCCAATTCGTAGAGAACTGTCACGCTTGTCAAGTTTCAAAGGCCAGTTCAGGTAAAATACAAGCTGAATTACATCCTATACCTAAGACCAGCATACCTTGGCATACAGTTCACGTGGACATAACGGGCAAACTAAGCGGTAAAAGTGGTTCGAAAGAGTATGTCATTGTTTTGGTCGACGTCTTCACTAAATTCGCATATCTGCATCATACTCGCAAAGTAGATTTCCTTAGTACCGGTAAAGCACTTAAGTACTATATTTTTATTCGGCAGTCCTTGCCGGATAATAGCGGACCAAGAGAGGTGTCCTAACGGGTAAAGAATTCCAAGATTTCTGGCAAGGTGAACACTAAAACTCCACTTAATCTCAACCGGTGCGAGTAGGGCCAACGGTCAGGTAGAGCGTATTACGGTACGTTGAAAATTATGTTCACGATCATAGAAACGACCGGGCGATCGTGGCTAGACGCGGTTGGCAAAAATACGGCTGGCTTTAAATTGCACCACCAACCGCGTGACTAAATCGAGCCCATTGGAACTATTAATTGGTGGAACAGCAAAGACCTTACGACTCATTGATAACCGATAATATCGAAGAAAAAGAAGTAGATATCTCTGATGTAAGACAGCGGGCAATAGAGGATATAGAAATTAGTGCTAGGTACGATAAAGGTGGAGTTGACAAAACTAAAACTAAGGTAGTTAGGTTTAACCTTGGTGATTTTGTATTATGCAAAAACGAGGAAAGAAACTAGACGAAGTTAGATCCGAAATTCAGAAGTCCATTCGAGATAGCAAAGATTTTGGAAGGAGGTAGATATACTTTAAAAACCTTAGACGGCAAACAATCATATAAGGACAGACATGACAGACTGAGAAAGATGCTAGAAAGTTGCGCCCCTGCTGAGATGGACGTCTGTGGTGATGACAACGATGGTGATAATAACGATGCAAGTGCACTGACCTCAGAGGATCATTAACACCACGTTGTGGTCGTAGTGTATACCCACAGTGACGTTTTGCGTATCTGCAATATATCCACTGTGATGTCTCACACATCTGTAATATACCCACAGTGACGTTTTGCGTATCTGCAATATATCCACTGTGATGTCTCACACATCTGTAATATACCCACAGTGACGTTTTGCGTATCTGCAATATATCCACTGTGATGTCTCATATATCTGTAATATACCCACAGTGACGTTTTGCGTATCTGCAATATATCCACTGTGATGTCTCATATATCTGTAATATACCCACAGTGACGTTTTGCGTATCTGCAATATATCCACTGTGATGTCTCATACATCTGTGATATACCCACAGTGACGTTTTGCGTGTCTGCAATATATCCACTGTGATGTCTCATACATCTGTAATATACCCACAGTGACGTTTGCGTATCTGCAATATATCCACTGTGATGTCTCATACATCTGTGATATACCCACAGTGACGTTTGCGTATTTGCAATATATCCACTGTGATGTTTCATTTATCTGTAATATACCCACAGTGACGTTTTGCGTATCTGCAATATATCCACTGTGATGTCTCATACATCTGTAATATACCCACAGTGACGTTTTGCGTGTCTGCAATATATCCACTGTGATGTTTCATACATCTGCAATATACCCATAGTGATACACCCAACGTAGCAATATGATCCAACCAACTGAGATTCATCAGTGTACGAAATCGAACATGATCTGTCGTGTCATTACGGTCTGGCGACTCACAGAACGCAACTAGCACTTTGAATACAAATTATAACGCTACAAATTCTTGTTCTCTTTAGTTTTGTGTTGTCAAGCCTCCGAACGAAATTTTGTTATTGCACTGGACCCTTGACTTGCTTGGACATTTAGTTAAATCGTAAATAATGTCAGTTGAATCTAATGAAAGAAAACACGATATTTTAGTTACACACGAGGACGTGTGATAGTCAGGAAGGCCGTGTCGGAGATGAAAGAACAGCGGAGCCTTTGGAATTTTGGATAATCCCGCAACATTGTAACCTAGAGTCTACTATAGCTGTAATTGAACAATTGTAGTTATTCAACCCGATTGTAATTGTTCGAGAGTCGTGATAATGAGCTTGGGCTCGAGGCGACAGTCAGTCGCCGAACGTAGCCGCGGTCACGGGATGAACGTTTTGCCTAACAAGGTATGGAGTAATTCTATAGCTCTCCTTAAAAGAAATATTCGGGGCGACACGAGACAATAAACATTCCAACGGTTTCTGTCCCGTGGCTCGCCACACGCAGACCCTATTCTTCGAGTAAGATGATTGCCAGATGTCGATGCGTCTCCGCAGGACATGTTCGGCTAGCCCGAGAGCCCGTTATAAATCTTAAGGTTTAGTTAACTAAAGTCCTTCAAACAGACAAACAGTCTTTGTCCCAACTACGGGAAGATAGGGGAGACATATTTTTCAACTAGTGGCGTCTCCCACTAGCAACTTTCCCTCGAGGGCGGCTAACATCCTTTTCTAACCACCGATATGGAGATTGACCAATTAGCAGCAACGCCAATTTCCCTTACTTTCTGAACGAAGGCTTTTCTCGACGAATCCGATGATCTCGTGTCCTTAGACACACCCCATTATAGTTTTCCTCTGTGGCATCATCGGGACAGGAAAGGCATTCTCGTTCGCGATCTCAATGATGAGAGGAGTAACCCTTTACGACCAGTGAATATCACGCATCCGACTTAGATTTTGTGAGTACGTTCATCTATCATCCCGTCGACCGCGGATTCGTTATTGAACCTAGGATCATTGTCATTAGTTTCTCGAGTGCCTAACTACCACGGTTACTTGTCCGGCTCTATAATAATCGTATTTGCACTAGCCGATGTCTTCTCTATTGCACAACGACAACGTGTAACCCAAACGAAGATTCGTTTCACGCCCCTAGCCCTGGTTCTGATGTCCGCTCCGACATATATATATATATATATATATATATATATATATATATATATATATATATATATGTGTAGTATTCATACGAAATGAAATGTCAATTATTTATTTATCCTTTACCGGAATGTAGGCTAGTTTTAAGTATGTATCTTAGATTATCGATTTGAATCAATAATGTAGAATGCGCATACATTAATAGTAGTTTAGTTTAGAATATAATTTACATATTTATATATAGACATGCATGTTCCGTAATATAGTTCTTATTTTATAATTCTTTACCGGAATGTAGGCTAGTTTAAAGTATGTATCTTAGATTATCGGTTTGATAGAATTCGCACCTATATATATATTTCTGACAATGTAACCTTCATTTCTTTAATAATACAATATTGTATGTTTTATGTATTCGTTAAGCTATTAGTTTTTGACTTCATGTATACTTATATTTCATAAATTGATAATATTGTATTTATTGCATAGTATTGGAAGCACTGTCTCTAATATTTACTAGGTTATTACATGTTCGGCATATATGTTTATACTTATATGTAACTCTCCAAATTGATTGATTGAAATATATTTATATATATATATATATTCCTGGCGTTTCAATTATTTTTCCCTTTTGTAGTTATTCTTATTTCCTGGTTTATTTAGAATTGTGTGTATATGTATTTTGTTTATTGGTTGGATCCGTTAATCGCCCTCGTTTTGTTAATCCTTCCTTTCGTGTCGTAGTGCCGTGTGTTCGTTTGTGCATTCAAATCCTTATTCGCGTGTTTTGTATAGAATGGTTTTCTTGTTCTTGTTACGGCGCGTGCGGAGCGCGGACGTGACACCCCCGCCCTTGGAGTTCAAATTTCCAAAGGAAATTTGACTGATGGTATCTCTGAGTTCGCTCAAGGCGGACGTAGATGTCGTTGGTAGTTGAGTAACTACCGGTGTTATCGATATCCCTTGAGGTTGTGCTGTTTGATCATCGATATTTCGTCTTCTTTTGAGGTATAGTAGCGGGTGGGTGACTGAGCCGCATATTGCTCCTAATAGGGCGATTCCACATTCGTAAGTTTCACGTAACTGGTATCCGTGTGCGGCTATATCTATTATTGTTTTGATTAGTTTAAATATTGCGAGTATTCCAAATATTGCTGCACTGACAGTTCCAAATTCCATAAAACCAGTCCATAAGCTTGATACGGTATTTTTTGCTATTGTCGTTAATGTGTTTTGTCCATCATTCCCAGGATGTTTACTGTTCCAGGGACGATTGTTTTTCCTGTTGCTCCTCTGGCCAATGCGTTCAAGACTGCAGATTTTCTGCCGGGAACATGACGTGGTCCCGTAGTGCATCGAGGTCTTTTGGGTATACATTCCGCTCGTGGCCAACGACGATGGTGCTGAATATCGCCACGTTTGGCGCACGTCCGGGCGGAGTTCCTGTCGTGCGATTCCTTTGCCAAACGGGTAGTTCCGAGTAGCATTTTGTTGTATGTCGTACCTTTACTTGTACCGGAATGCATTTGACTATATGGACCGCTTCTCCTGCGATCAAAGCCATGTGTCCTGGGTTTTGGTTATGGTGTATGCAAATTCGTCGGGCGGTAAGTTTGCCAAGCTTAAAGCGTTCTCTATTAGTTTCTTCTGTGTGGTGTATCTTTGCGTCAGTGTATCATGGTATAATGTTTTCATTTCTCGAGTTTATCAGAAATAGGAATAACCTTTTATAGAAAAAGAAAATTTTATATTTATATATATTATATTTTTTCTTTCCTTTTTTTTCTTCTTTTTTTTTCTTCTTCCCCTTTTTCTTTTTTTTGTTTTTTTTTTATTGTTAAAACCTTTGTTTTATTTTAGGTTTTACGTACTTGTTATCAGTGAAAATAAATATTATGAATACTACTTGGATTGTAATTATATACATATATGCGTACGTATTGGTAAGTAGTATAAATGAGATTTGTTTTATTGTTATAAATATATAAGTATATATCATCAATAGGAATAAATATCACAAATGTACCTTGTTTTCGAGTATATATATATATATATATATATATATATATGTGCGTGCAATGGTAAATATGACGGCTTATTTTTATGAGTCACTTGCATTATCAATGGAAGTGAATGTTATAAATATCGCCTACTTTACAACATGCGTGTATATATATATAGTGGTGAACATAAATGAAAATTATATGCATAGTTATAAATGTTGTTTGTTTACAGGTGGATAGCATCAGTATTTGGTTTCGTGAGTGGCGTACAAATACTTTACAGTTCCACTGTGTGGATTGCTATTCATGTTCTTCCATCCGTCGTTCAGAAAATGGTTGATGAGTTCGCCATCAGTTCTGTACACACATATAAAAATAGTTAATGTATATATGTAGTATCGTGAGTGAGAGGCCTGGGAGTTGGCGGGTGAACCGCGTGGAATGTCGCGAGAGCCGAGGCGTTTGTTTTTGATCGCGTAGTTTTGGAAAGAGGAGACCTACGTGATCTTGGCCACGAGCGGTTGCCAAGGGACGGGAGAAAAGGAATCAACAAACAGAGTTTGCGAGTGGCGTTGCCGAGAGAGTGTTGATTGCATTTTGTGAAAGTCGAGTCGTTATCTAATTATTTAGTTGTGCTGTTTTCTGTACGATTGGTGTGAATAGTTCGGGTTGAACAACAATCGTCTTTTTCTGTCCGATTAACATCTGTATCATCCATTCCTTGTAAATATATTATATCACGATATT
>NW_022884665.1:0-69702 GCF_011952205.1 Bombus bifarius
GAGAGGTGGGATGGGGTTTTGTTCTTTTGCTCTAAAGATTTGATTTATTTGTGGGAACATGTTTGCTGAGTCGTTTTTGGAGATGTTTTTTATTTTGTTTGTCTAGTAATGGTTTATAGAATTTGCGAATTCTTGTTTCAATTGCGCTTTTATTCTGTATAGTAGGTACTTTAGGAATTCTAATTCTTCTCTTTTGTCGTAAGAATAGTTAAATTTTATATTGTTTATGTTGGAGAGTATGTAGCTTTTATCTCGGTGTAGATCTTTTATTTTATTGTTGATATAGGACTCGCATGAATTTTTTTGTTTTATGATTGGCACGGATTTTTGGAGAGCGATTTGTGTATGTTTTTCTATTTCGTCTATGAATGAGTCGATTTGTCTATTTGTTAGGTTGACGTTGTTGTCGATCTTTAGGTCGCAGTTTTGTTCAAGTATGTTTTGGAACTTTTTCCAGTCTGTCTTTTTGTAATTGTACCTGGGTGTCTCGGTCTGAGTTTCGAGTGTTAGGAAATCAGATGTGTTTTTGTTTACGTGAAATACTAGGGCGTTATGGTCACTGTCGTAGGCTAAGGTTTTGAGGGTGTTGTTTGGACGTAGGTTTTGGAATTTTAGTCGCGCATCTGCTAGGCATATGTCCAGGTATGAGCCTCCTTTTGGGTAAGAGGGTAGCTCGGAACTGTATAAATTTGTTTTGTAGTGGATGCTTTTATTGTCTAGCCAGTTTCTAATGAAGTTGCCTCTCGTGTTGTTTATTTCGTTTTTCCAGCTTGTATGCTTTGCCTTAAGGTCTCCTGCTATTATATAGTAGTTTTCCGGTTTGTTGAGCTGTAAGAGTTCGAAAAGATTATTGAATTCGTAGTTAAAGTCTTTCTGGTTTTCGTAGGTTGCGTGGGCTGCAGTGATGAATAAATTTTCCTTATTGCTTATTTTTATTTTTATGATCATTGTTTCTTAATATTGTTATCAATAAGAATTGTTTTGTATTTTATAGGGTTTATTATGAGGATCGCTGTTCCTCCTCCTTGACTGGCGTTCGGTCTGTCGTGTCTTATCATGGAGTAGTTTTTGAAGTGTACATTGTGTCTTTTGTTTAGTTTTGTTTCTGAGATGAGTACCATATCGGGGGCTTCTTTATTTATTAGGGTTAGCATACTGTATCTTTTTTGGTTTGAAATTAAAGAGTTAGCATTTATTGTAATTATTTTCAGATGCTTTAGGTTAAATTTACGTGTTTTTTGCTGTAATTGTTGGTTTAGTGGATTTTGGTTATTCGTCATCTGTACTATTCAAAGTGCTGAAGATGGCGTCGAACCTTTCTTCGTGCGTTGATAGTGTATTTTTTATTTCATTTAATTGCATTTGTTGTTCTTTTAATGCTTGGAGAATAGCTTTTTTAAAGTCTTCGATAACGTTTATAATGTTTAGATGGGGGGAGTTATCGATTGTAATTGAGCTTTGGCTTGAGCGCGGATCTAAGTTTGTTAATTGTGATGTGTTTTCGATTATTTGATTTAATTTTGTTTGTTGTTTCACTACGTCCGAGAACTTTAGTTCTGGGACGTATTTCGGCGTATTTGGGCAATTCGTTTTATCTTTGTTTCTTTGTCTTTCTTGATTTTATCGGCTAGCTTTTTACGAAGCTCTACGAGTTTGGGGCAACTTTTGTATGACGCGGGGTGTCCGTAGTTTTTGCAGTTAACGCAGAATATTTTGTCTTTTGTTACTGTGTTTTCTCTTTTTATTTTGCAGTCGCCTGGACCATGGGGCTCAGTGCATTTAACACAGCGGTAGTTTAGGTTACAGTTTTGTGCTGTGAGACCTAATCGCTGGCATTTGTGGCATTGAATTATGTCATCATTTTTTAAAATTATATTTTCCCATTTTATTCTGAAGTAGTTAAAATGGTTAACTTTTAACAAGTTACTTATACCACTGTCGGGGGATACTTGTATTATGTAAATTGGGAGCAATATATTGTTCTCCCTTGATCTTTTTGTCGTGAATCGTGTGACTTTTGTGAATTTTACGTCGTCTATTTGCAAGGCTTGTAGGTCTGTGAGTATTTCTGTTTCGGTGTAACTATTGTCTAAACCTTTTAACAAGTATGTATGGTGTTTCTCTGTTTTGGGTGTGTACGTGTAAAAGGTTGTGTTAGCTGAGAGGAGTATTTGTTTTGCTTTGTGGAAATCGGGTAGGTTTCGGAGGTAGAGTGCATGTTTACCTGAGTGTATTCTTTTAATATGGAACTGATTGATGCCCGCTACTTTCTCTATGAGCGTTACCGTGTCCTTTGGGTCTTGTAGCGTTATGTTGATAGGCGGCGGTTTGTTATCCCTTGTAGTGGATGGGGCGTTCGTACGCCCCTCTGCGGTGTATCTGGTGGGGCGTCCGTCCGGTGCTCGGTCCCCCCTTGGCGATGCTGGTGGCGCTGGGCCTCCTGGGTTGTACGATGGGGTCTGTCGCCCCTGCAGTGTTGATTGTTTTGGTGGTATGGTGGGACTGTGTTTTCCTATTTTGCCTCGTAATGTTTCGTTTTTCTTTTTTATTTGTTCTAGCGTTGAGCTCGAAGTAGAGTAGTTTGATGGTCCCGGTTGTGGATGAGGCTCTGGTTCAGATTGTAGTATACTGAATCTGTTTTTTGTTATGATTGCTGGAGGCGAGGTTGCTCTTACGGGCTTCATGTTTTTCATTTCTTTAGCCTTTTCTTCTTGGCTGGAGTGATAATCTACAACTGTGTTTCCTAGGATGTTTACTAGTCTTTTCGTCCTGGCAACCAGGTTTGGTTGTGGGTTGAGTTTCCGCGTCTTTTGAGCGGAAAGTCTTAAACTATTCTTGATTTTTTTGGCTGTTTTTTGTGTGATTATTTTTCTCTTGATGGCTTTTTTTATCGGGTCCACGGTGGGTTCCGTTTCGTTGCTTTTGGCTTCATTATCGGTAACTTCTATCTTTTTATACAATTTTATTTTGTCTTATTTTATTTTATTTTATTTTTATTCTTATTTGTATTTATAGAGATGATGTCAATGCAATATTTTTCACTTTTTGTCACTTATTCCTTCTACTTTAATGAATGTTTGTCTACTTTGACGCGCGTACTGAGAGGTCCGTCCTGCTCGGAGGTCTACAGTCAACTGACCACTTCTTTTTTCCTGAATATTAAGAGCAAGTAACAAAATTACTCACTTCAGCCAACTCTCATACCACGTTGAGTGCACTCGTTCTCGTCCGATCACGAAAGTTAAGCAACGTAGGGCACGGATAGTACTTAGATGGGTGACCGCTTGGGAACTCCGTGTGGTGTTGGCTTTTTTTAATTTTTTCCAATTCTTCCTACTTTTCTTAATAATTTATGGTCATGTACATCGTGTTAAAAATATACTTTTAGTATTACAGCGTATGTCAATGTCGTGGTTATTCGTTATACATTCAAGTACGCTTGTTTGAAAGTCAATAGACTATTGCTGAATCACGTACTACTTATAAATTGTTGTCTAGCACGTAAGTGTAATTTCATGTACATTATACACTAGTACTGTGCGCTATAATTCATGAACTGCACAATAGATTTAACGCACCAATTATCTATGCATCTATTACACTGATTCCTGCAGTAGTTTTTACTTTCCACACTCTATGGCCGCCGTTTGCACAAAACGGCTATTTATATTTATTCCAATTTTTATTCCACGGATGACGATGTAATAAATTTGTTAACATATAGCAAACTCGATACCGAATATTCATTACATACGTCTAATCCATTATGTCATTCGTGGTTTAAGTGAATATTTACTTTCACGTTAAAAAGACAAAGAAGGTGAAACCATACTAATTGCTGTACGTTCTGGTCGTTGTAAAAGATTTTGGATGGAAGAAACATAAACAGCTTGGTTTTCTTTTCCTAATCAAATCCAGTCTCTTTCTATGATAACGCAACGGATATCATAGAAAACAACGGATATAACATAGTTGATTAAATAAACCAGTAACACCATAAATTAATTATGCGCATAAAGTTCATATTACTTGTCTACCAACCAACCAACCAACCAACCAAACAGCACAAGTTATGTGATATAAATAACCTGATGAGATAATCTTTCAAGCACGAGTCCAAAATCTACAATGGCACAACTTTTCTTCGAAACAGAGACGTCCAGCTGTTTTTTCTACAACCCGTTTTCACTATGAATTCAATGGAACACCGTTTGGCCTAAAAGGTGTAGCCACCTGAGTAAAATTTCATACATTTAGGTGGACGTATGCACATCGTTCATCTTCACGAACATTTATACGTAAAGTCACATACACGTATTGTCTTCATAGTTGTTCGAAAATCGTGTCTCCTTGGCGATGAATTACAGTAGAGTTTTGTACAGTAGTGAATTACTTAGAGAAGACAGCGCAAGCGAAACAGGAAAAGGTGTGAGAGTCGGCTTAATAAGATACATATCGGTCAAACAATGTCGGCCTTTTTCATCCAACGCTTGCATAAAATGCTAACAGTTATTCTTTTCGTAAAACAATACCAATTATTTATTAGCATACTATTTTTATAATCAATTCGTTATATTTTCTGTATGATTGATCGCAATTAATCGGTCGTCATTCCCGTTACTGGGGGGAAATCAACCTACAGGGCCCTAGCGTTCCCTTTAACACGCCACTAAGTTCGACGGTTGAGTAGTGTAAAATGATCCGAATTCAATCGTCCATGAAAGAATACTAATTATCCATCAGTCAATGGTTAAACCTTATGTTTAATTTTTTTTAATTAAATTTTTACTGACTTTTTTGTGAGATTTTTCTGATTAAAATGAGGCCAAACACGATATAATTTATATCACATTTATATGTATATGTCGGAGATAAAAGGACACCGAAGCCTTCCCTTTGGAATTTGGGAAAACCCCTTAACACATTAATCTAGATTCTACTATAGCCGCAATTAAGCAATTGTCGTTATTCAATCCGATTGTATTTGTTCGAGATTTGTGATAATGAATTTGCCGAATGTAGCCGCGGTCAAGGGATGAACGCTTTCTCTAACAGAGGTATAGAGAAATTCTATAGCTCTCCTTAAAAGAAATAATTGTAGCGGCACTCGACAGTAAACATTCCAACGGTCTCTGTCCCGTGGCTCGCCACACGCAGACCCTATTCTCCGGCTAAGATGATTACCAGATGTCGATGCATCTCCACAGTACATGTTCAGCAAGCTTGAGAACCCGTTATAAATTTTAAGATTCAGTTTACTAAAGTCCTTCAAAGGGACAAACAGTTTTTGTCCCAACTACGTGAAGATAGGGGAAACGTATTTTTTTCACGAACGACGCTTCCCACTAGCAACTTTCCCTCAAGGGCGGCTAGCATCCTTTTCTCGATACCAACATGGAAATTGACCAATTGACAGCAACGTCAATTTCCCTCACTTTCCGAACAAGGGCTTTTCTCGACGAATCCGATGACCTCGTGTCCTTAGACACACCCCATCACAGTTTTCCTCTGCAGCATCACCCTGACGGAAAGTCATTCTCTCTCGTGATGTCTCAGTAGCGAGTTACATAGTGTCTTTACGCTTGGTGAATATTCTACGTTTTAACAAAAAGTTAGTTTAGTAATACTTGTACCGTAGACAAGCAAGTTGAGTACAACTTGGACTTTGGAAGGAAGCGCATTTTGTTATTCCGCTGACCGCGGATTCGTTATTGAACGTAGGATTATTGTCATTAGCATCTCGAGTATCTAATTACTACGGCTACTTGTCAAATTCTGTAATAATCATATTTGTACTAGTAAATATCTTCTCTGTTACATAACAACAATGGCTAATACAAATGAAGATTCGTTACACGCACCTAACCCTAATCATAATGTGAACCCGAAATATATATGCCAGAAATAATATATATGTCGGAGATGAAAGGAAAGCCGAAGCCTTTCCTTGGAAATTTTGGGAATATCCTCTAGTACTTTAGTCTAGATTTTATTATAGCTGTAATTGTTTAAAATTTGTGATAGCGAGATTGGGTTCGAGGTGACAATTGGTCGCCGAACGTAGCCACGCTCACGAGATAAGCGTTTTGCCTAACGGAGGTCTGGAGTAGTTGTATGGGTTTTCCGAGAAGTGAGATTGTGGCGGCATGCGGCCTCGAGAGCGGGCCTAGCCACGTGTGAGGTTACGTCGGAGGTGCCGATACAATGGGACATACATTGTATCAATAATCAAACTCCAAGCAGAAACTGCCTAGCAACGGCGTTCGGAACTTTCTCGATGCTTCTAACGAGTGCGTATAAAATTTCAGACGAGGCCGGCATTCGTGCGATTGCCTTGGAGAGTGACACCTCGAGCATTTTCGTCAATCGTATTTTGTGCCTAAGATTATTTTTACGCTTAGTAAAGAGTTATCTCGTTGGCCGTGGATTCGTTTGAACCCAACAAACACATTGTTAATAGTGTACATTAAATACATTATTCGTAAATCATATTATTCATTAATCTTACTATTCGTTAAGCTTATTATTCATTAGACTTATTATCTGTTAAACTTAATTATTCGTATAATTTATTATTTATTAACTTCATTGTTCATCAAATTTATCATTCATTAGACTTAATTATTTGTTAAGCTTAGTGATTGTCTTGTATATACGTGTACATACAATCTCGGCTTTGTGAAACGATGGCTAGTCCACGCGAAGAGTTGTCACGCGCCCAAAACTCCGATCTTAACCCGACTTATATGTTGGAGATGCAGAGATAACGGGCCTTTCTTTTGGAATTTTGGGAAGATTCCCAATACTTGGGGTTAAACTGTTTGTTTAAGCTGATCATTATAATATTATAGTATTATAACAGTGGACTTGAGGTTTAGGTGACACTACTGGTCACCGAACGTAGCCACAGTCACGGGATGAACGTAGTAGTACTTATGTTGAGGGACACTCGTTGTATTAACAAACAAGTCCCGAGGCGGGAGCAATGACGGCTTTACGCGAGTCTGCCTAGTAACGGCGCCTGGAATTTTGTTGATAACCCTGATCAATACGCAATTGACAAGTGTGAACGCGTCACTCTTTTATTCTTATGATCACCTTGGAGAGTTTATTCACAACGTCAGACAGTCAGTCTGAAAGATACCGTACGTCATAACAAACGTCATTTCGAGTTTAACATATATCCAATTGTACAAAGAGTTATCCCGTTGACCGTGGATTCGTTTGAACCTAAGGACATTGTTTATTTAAGAATGACTTATTACGTTATACAGTTAAACTTGCTGGAATGTTTATTTTAATTTATTTGTATGTTTGTATCTATGTTTAATATATATGTCGGAGATGAAAGAACACCGGTGCCTTTCGAATTTTGGATAATCCCGCAACATTGTAACCTAGAGTCTACTATAGCTGTAATTGAACAATTGTAGTTATTCAATCCGATTGTAATTGTTCGAGAGTTGTGATAATGAGCTTGGGCTCGAGACGACAGTCAGTCGCCGAACGTAGCCGCGGTCACGGGATGAACGCTTTGTCTAACAAAGGTATGGAGTAATTCTATAGCTCTCCTTAAAAAGGAAATAGTTGTAACACTCGACAGTAAACATTCCAACGGTCTCTGTCCCGTAGCTCGCCACACGCAGACCCTATTCTTCGAGTAAGATGATTGCCAGATGTCGATGCGTCTCCGCAGTACATGTTCAGCTAGCTCGAGGGCCCGTTATAAATCTTAAGATTTAGTCAACTAAAGTCCTTCAAACAGACAGACAGTCTTTGTCCCAACTACGGAAAAATAGGGGATACCTATTTTTCAACGAGCGGCGTCTCCCACTAACAACTTTCCCTCGAGGGCGACTAGCATCTTTTTCTAACCACCGATGTGGAGATTGACCAATTAGCAGCAACGCCAATTTCCCTTACTTTCTGAACGAAGGCTTTTCTCGACGAATCCGATGATCTCGTGTCCTTAGACACACCCCAATATAGTTTTCCTCTGTGGCATCATCGGGACGGGGAATTCATTCTCGCTCGCGATCTCATCGATGAAAAGAGTAACCTCTTACGACCGGTGAATGTTACGCGTCCGACTTAGATTTTGTGAGCACGTTCATCTATCATCCCGCCGACCGCGGATTCGTTATTGAACCTAAGATCATTTTCATTAGTTTCTCGAGTACCTAATTACCACGGTTACTTGTCCGGTTCTATAACAATCGTATTTGCACTAGTCAATGTCTTCTCTATTGCATAACGACAACGTGTAACTCAAACGAAGATTCGTTTCACGCCCCTAACCCTAATTCTAATGTAAACCCGACATACTCGTACTAATTAAAAAATAAAATGTTCGTTTTTCTTGAATAACACCTACATCACTGTTTGCGATATTTAAAACTCTTACTTAATGTTTACTTAAAATTCAGGTTCTTTTTTAATTCCTCTCAAGTTAAACGAGTAAATTTACTCGCTATATTTGTAATATAAAATGGTTTCTTTTCTTCAATACCGCCCGCATCACAGTACGTGATACAATTATTAATTATGTAGCGAATAATATGAACTAATTGACTATAATCCCGGTTAGATACTTCTTCGTTAGATCTATCAAAGGATCTATTAGGCTATTAGCGAGAGACTAATTGATTCCTTGAAGAAATATTAAATTCTATGAAGATTAACCAAATGATTTTATTCAATTAGTATTCGACAATGTCTGTCATATTCAGCAACCTTCTTTTATAATAGAATCTACTAGGATCAATTATTTTATAATAAATTGCAGATTATGCCACTGTATATTATGTGATATTTGCCTACAGCTCTATTTTTCTAATTCATTGATTTTATTATTATTCCCGTTGGTTTTTCACATGAGTATTTGTTGTACGTATGTCTCCATTATGCTCAGATTTTTAGCATCGTCGGAGAACTATCTCTGTCGTAAATTAGTTCGTGCAACCGTAAACTCGTACTGTTTTTAAAATCATTCGGTAATTAATCATTACAGGAGTGAACTTGTCCGGGATTTCATAGGTGTGAATTTTCGTAGGAAGGTATAAAATGATTCGATCTATTGTAACTGGTCTTTTTTTTAATAAAAATTTATTTCATGTTATTCCTGGCAAATCACGTGGCACGATTAATAACTATGATATGGACCCCAGGTTGCTGCGACTAGATCATCGAAAAATTAACGAAAAACGGAGAAAGAGTAACGATCATTCTCGAATCTGGCGAAACCCTGACGAATCTTCATCTTCATCTCAAATTGACTAGTTTCCATTCTCATTCTAAGACGAGTATCGCAGAGAGGTTCGAAAAATGATTTTTCGTTGGAAAGTCAAATTTTATTCAATTTTCATTTCTCAAATCTCTACGGAGACTTTCGTTCTTTCAAAATTTTCTTCTTATTTAACGAGTGCCTTGATGGAGGATTTCTACAGCATCAACTATAATAGCGAGAACTCGTTCGAAACAGTTTATCGCTAAAAAGGAAACACATCGTTGGGCTTTTACGCGCTTAGACCTGATATGACAGATTTTCGCATCTCTTTTTGTAATATTAAGTTACAGGTGCTTGGATAGATCTCTTTCTCAATGGAAGAGATCTTAACAAAAGAACGATAAGAGTTTGCACTTCGAAAGAAATTTTATATTTTAACGTTTCAATATTTTAATGATGCAATAGTATAATATTTTAATAAGAAGGGAGAAATGGTACGTTCGTGTACGATTTTATACTTTTAATCGGTAAAGATGAAATTGAAAGGCAGTAAAAGCAACGTACTTTTTTAAATTTTTGATCCAAATGAGGGTGTCACGACCGGCACACTTCAAAACCGATGGGCTGATGACAGAGATAAAGATGTGGCAGCACTTGGCGGCAATGTATATCACCGAAGCGAAGTGCCTAATGAGCCATCAATATCCCAATGATCCTTGTTACGCCGGGCGACTTTCTACCTGGCCCAGGTCACACACCGCGGGCCAGACGGACACCAGATGTCTTCTCTTTCTTACGGCGTACCCTCAATAGCTTTAAGCACCTGTTATAAATCCGAGTAATTTGATTGCTAAGGTCCTTTAGACCCAACAAATGTCTTTTCTCAATCACTTCTAAAGACTATTGTTTACTACGGCTTGACACGGGAAAGTTAGTTTTTCTCACATCGTAGATGCTTCCCACTAGCAACTTCCTATCGAGGGCGGTTAAGACCCTTCCTAGTCCACCAATCTACGTTTATCCAATCAGAAGCAATATATACTGCCCTCACTTTCCTGACCAAAAATGTCATGAACAA
Organism: Bombus bifarius; assembly: GCF_011952205.1. NCBI lineage: Eukaryota > Metazoa > Arthropoda > Insecta > Hymenoptera > Apidae > Bombus > Bombus bifarius. Next base: position 10,305 of record NW_022884665.1, read on the forward strand.
ATCGGATGGTCCCGTGCACTAGACACACCCATCACTAGCTTTCCTCCGACACAGCATCGTCACTCAACTTCACTTCTTCTACACCGTTGGAAAAGTCAACTAGTTCTCCTACGACAAGTCAAACGCTAACGCCTATCGTGGCAGTCTAAGCATAACGCTAGAGTTACGCATCATTCACGCAAACTATTGTCGGTTCTCGGTATTGTCGAACATACATCTCCTCTACTAAATATATTATAGTGCTACGTCCACTAACACCCTAAATTCAATTATAAGAGCCCTGCTCTAGCATACATATCTATCTTATCTTCGTGTGATAAGTTATTATCTATTTATCTCTGCTCAACAGTGCAATCTAAGTGTAGGAAATACATAATTTATAATTCTGTGAATCACAGTGTTATACAAACTGAATTACCCCTATTATCTCAACGGAAATCAGGGGATCGATCAATTCGTGGTGTCGATTGTTATAATCGTACCGGGAATTTTCGACTCCCGTTGACGTCTCTCCTCGCAATTACGTCTCCCCGCGATTGGTCGAAATTACAATCCTTCCGCCGAATGTTCGAAAGGAAGGCGTGCGTGGCAACGGTCGCGGACGCCTAACAAACGCGCGGATAGTGGGGATATTGAAAGGTGGTAAAGGAAAGGAATCAGATCCGACCGGAAGTCAAGTTGTAAGAGCTTCTGTATGAGAGTAAAATGTCATTAGTGTAAACAAAGTGTTAAGAAATAAATTCTCTCTTTTTTTGTTTTCATCTTCGATTTCTTTTTTTTATTTTACGTGATAAAGGCGTCGCACAATTCGTACGATCATCAGAGATGAAATAACGGCTTTGCTATCATCCCTGTTGCCCCTCGATGCCTAAATCACATGATGCGATAGTTCATCAATTATTTCATGACGATGATTTCGAATTCGGGACCTTTTTCCCGCCCGACTTTTAGCCCCGCCCTACTCTGCTCTATATATTATTAATAAGAAAATTAAGAATTAGAAGAAATATTTAGTATATTTTGCTACTTTTAGTCTTTTATTATCAAATTTAAATTATATGTTAAAAGAGACAACAATAATGCTTTTTACTATTTACTGTTAACTATCATCGATCAAGTTATCATTCTAATCTAGCTTATAGTTCAATAATTCAAGAATGTAACACTTTGAAGATAAAGAGCTCATCAACTAACAAAACAGTTCTACACACAAGATTTGATTTCAATTACAAACGCCAATTCTACTATTACGTATTGGCTTTTAAATATCAATTTAATCGTCCTATAATATCTATAATAATTATTATAAAGATATAAGAGGATAATTAGAAAGACTGAAACCATTGCAATCCGATTTATTGGTAATTTTGTAATTAAACCTGCTAGCGGAAATAAGCAAACAACCGAATACATTTGAATGATAGTGTGGACAAGCTGCGAGATATTTCTAACAGTATATGGGTACGTCATGCCAGTATCGAAAGACCTAAAACGAGATTTGTATTTCTTTTATACTATGTACTATTCCAACTGTAGGATACAAGAGAGAGATATGTTGTAAAAAATCGTTTGGAATCTCACAATGATTGAAAAAATGGAAAACTACGTGGAAATGTAAGAAAGAAAGTGTAACTTAACACAGATGCGGTAGAGGTGAATTTATGGTGTATTTATGTGCTTTCATATACGTATATGTTTCTGTGTGTGTGTGCGTGCATGCGTGCGTGCATGCGTGCGTGCGTGTGTATTTTATCAAGTTGATCACTACCCTATTTCATTATTGTAAAATTTTTTGTTAAAGCGAGTTTTTCGTTCGACGTGCGCGTTTGCGGATCTTCATATTTTATAAATTGGTTTTGGAGAGCGTAAATGTTTGAAGACATTAGAAAATAAATGAAGCGAGGGTAAGTAAATGTTGCCATTTCTTTTCTTAATTGGCCTGATATTCGTCATTTTTCTTTTATTGCAATGTTTATCCGCCATAATTATTCGTTTAAACGTCCGCTCGGTATAATAATTATAACATTCGTTAAAAAATGAACAAACCTATTAATGAATCTGATATTGAGATTAAAAAAAAAACTCATTTTGTTTATCACACGTGGAATGATTATATGATAAGTTTCATATTTGACAGATGACTAATTTAAATATGGATCGTGATTACAATTTTCATTATGAGATGATATATTTACTTACCCAGCTATCGATTAATGACGTCGGATGATGATTGTACGGGAACGATAATGCTTTGCAATGTGCAATTAAACTATTACGTTAAATATTCAGTAAATAAATATTTCAATTTCCATCACAGTGTCGGTCGTACAATACGATAATCGAGAGGAACACGAGACCAAGAACAATATGTATCGCTATGAAAGCGCGAATTAAAATTGTCATATTAGAATTTCTATAAAGAAATAAGAATTTACGTTTATATCACAGAATAGTTGCAGCGCGTAATCGAATAAATTGGTTGTTTCACAGCGGGAAAATGAACTATTTTCAAGAGCTTTCACCGGTTCTGCCGTACAACGAAACCAGCATTTGAGCAGTTATGAGAGTTAACGTTTGTATTTTCTAAAAATTAGAAAGCTGGTAAACTTAATAGATTGCTCGGGAAATTTGTAGATTTTAGTAGTACGATATGTACTGTTTTTAAAAGTGTAGGTATTCTTGAATAAATTACATTTTCCAGAAAATAATGTAAATTCTTTCCCCGTGTAAACTACGACATTCTTACAACCTTTGTTGCTGTACGAACCAACACTCTCGCATTCGAAACGTTGTGACTCGCGTTAATTAAAAGACGCGACATGCAGTTAAAATTATGTCCTCGTATACTCGGGACTCGAAATAGGGTGAACTGGTACCACTGTATACAGCACTTTGATTCGAAACGTTTTGTACAAGCAACGTTAATTAGAAGATTGAAGCTACGTTTTTGTTGCACCATCAACTAGAATTTTTTTTTTTTTTTAGTTGTTTACATTCACAATTTGTCCGATTTGGACATCTGGTAGAATTTTTTGGCTGTTTGATTATCATGTGGGTGGCTACCCCCAGCAGGATATCTTCGTGTTTGTTAGGTTATATCTATGTTAGGTATATCGTGTTTGTTAGGTTTGTATGGTCCTAAGATGCTTTCTTGCTGAACCCCTGCCTTGATGTCTTTGACTTCGGAGTATGTGTCCTTGATTTTTATTACGAAGGTTCTGCTGCTTAAGTAGGATTTTATTAATGGTATATCTGCTCCGGGAATTGTTTTCTGATTGTTTGTAGAAGGCTTTCATGGTTCATTTTGTCGAATGCTTTCTCTATGTCCATAAAGAGGGCTGTACAGTATTGCTTGTTTTCTCGTGCTAGTATTATTTCATTGACCAGTCTGTGCATTTGCTCTATAGTGGAGTGTTTGTTTCTGAATCCGAATTGGTGATCCGGTATTAATTTTTCCTTCTCTATTATTGATTTATGCGGTCGTAAATTACTTTCTCTAGTATTTTAGAGAACACAGGAAGTAATGAAATTGGTCTGTATGATGTAGTTTGATGTGGGTCTTTGCCTGGTTTAGGTAACATTATGATCTGTGCCAGTTTCCAAATTTTAGGAAAGTATTGAATTCTTCGTATTGCGTTAAATATTATTGTGATTTGTCTTATTGCTTTTGGCGGAAGGTTCTTCAAGGTTTTGCCATTGATTAGGTCGATTCCTGGTGCTTTATTATTTTTTGTTTTCCCGATTATGTTTCTAATTTCTTGTGCTGCTGTTTTAGGTATGGCCAGTTGATGTACTAGTGGTTAGCGCATCCTCGTCCGTATGACTATTGTGGTTGCTGTTGTTGATGTTATGTAGTGTAAATGTGTTGCATAGGTGGTTGGAAAATTCTTCAGCTTGCTCTACGTTGCTTCTTGCCCATGTGTTATCCGCTCTTCTGATTGCTGGGACCAGTTTTATTGCCTTCTTTATTTCTTTTTGTGGCTTTCCATAGGGAATAGTTGTAGTTCTCGTGTGCAGATAGTGACTCGATGAACTTTGTGAACTAGTTGTTGTTGTGCTCTTTTATTTTGTTTTTTATTTCTTTTGCGAGTTTGTTTAGGTGTTTTTTGTTTTCTTTTGTTCTGTGTTTTTGCCATTTCGCTTTCGCTTTTCTTTTTTCTGTAATTTTTTCGGGGATGTCTAGTGGAACTGTTTTTGTTTGTCTGTTGTTTGTTTCAGGTGTAGTGGTTGTCCATGCTGCTTCTTGAATAGAGTCTGTAAATGTTGTTACTGCTTGATCGATGTGTTCAAGTGTTTTCAATGAGATGTTACAGTTGATTTTGCTCTCAATTGTTTCTTTAATTGTTTGCCATTTGGTGGTTTTATTGCATAGTGTCTCTGAATTGCTGTAAAGTGTTGGTTTGTTTCTGTATATAATTCTTATGGGTGTATCATCGTAGCTAAGCTCGAGGCTCGGTGCTATGCTTAGTTTATTTGCGTTTAGTTCCCTTGTAACTGCAAAATCAAGTAGATCAGGTATTTTGCTCAGGTCTGCCAGCATGTCGGTCTTCCGGTGGATAATATGTTGAGATTATTGTTTCTAATGTAGTTTTCCAAGGTTCTACCTCAAGATGTAGTGATTCTTGTTCCCCATAGTGTGTGCTTTGAGTTGTAGTCTCCAGTTGCGATATACTTGTCACCTAAGTGTTGAAAGTACTCTTCCCACATTTGTGATGTAATTTTGTGTCGCGGCGGTACATATACTGCTGACAACTGTAAATGGTTGCTACTAGTTTGTACAGTAACGGTGGTTGCTTGTATATGTTCCTTACTAACTTGACTGTGTAAGTAATGTTTAATGTCGTTTTTTTATTACTACTGCGGTCCCTCCGTGTGCTTTTCCTGTGGGAAGCTTGGTATCCTATATGGTATAGTACGGTATTTTTATGTAACTTTTTGTAGTGAAGTGTGTTTCTGATACGAGTAGTATGTCGATATTATTGTTGTACAGGAATGTTTTAGTTTCTAGGGCCATTTGTTGTAGGCCGTTAGAGTTCCAGGCTGCTATTTTAAGCATGCCCATTTTTATTTTTTATTTTTTGCTCAGCATGTTTTTAAGTAGTTGTAGCATGACTGTGATTTATTCCGTTTGCTGTCTGAGGACTGCATTTTGTTCGCTTATAATTTTTGTTAGCATTTCGGTGTTTTTGATGGATTGCTTTAGTAGTTCTTTAACTTCTGTAGCGTCTTCGGTGTTGTTGCTTTGATTCTGATTGTTTGTGGGCATTGCTTGTCTAATGTTTTGGGTTACTTGCGCGTAGCTTCGGTTTCCTTGTGGATCTGTGTTTCTGTTTATAGCTTTTGTTTCATTTTGTGCTTTCAATGTTACTTCATTATCTGTTGTACTTTGTTGTTGTTGGTAGTTATCGACTGATATATTGCGAAGTGGTGGAAACAGTTTACGTTATAGTTGCTTCCTGATTTCGCATCCTTTATAGCTGGCTGGATGGTTTCCATTACAGTTGTAACATTTTACTTTGTTTATTTTCCCTATGTAGGGACAGTGTGTTATTAGATGATTTTTTGCACATTTAACACATGCCGGGCTTCTGTTACAATAATTTTTAGTGTGTCCGTATTGTTGACACCGCATGCATTGTGGTATATCTTTTTTGGGGCGTGGTGGTTCCACTGTTACTATCGTATTTAGAATTCGTTTGATTTCGTAGATTTCCTTGTTGTTGGTGCTAGGTTCCAGCTCTATTATGAATAAAGGTAGTGCTTGCTTCGTATCGTATCTTATCATGTTGTTTATTGCTCTTGTTTGGTGGCCAATTTTTGCTAATTTGTCATTTAGTTTTTTTGTCTTAGTTTTTGGATGTAGTCCTCTTATAACTACTTTGTAGATCCTTTCCGTTTTGAGGTGGTACGTGTGGCATATAGCATTTTTTTCTTTTAATTCTTTTATCACTTTCCTATAACTTTCTGGGGTGTTTGTTTGTATTTTTACTTGTTCTAGCTTTGTTTGTTTTATTATGTAGTTTTCCTTCCCAACTATATCGTTTAGTCGATCAATAAGCGGGTCTATTATCTGGGCCTCGACAAATATTGGTGGTGGTTTTGTAGTGTGCGTTGATTTAGTTGTGTTTTTGGTTGCTGGGTCATCGTCTATTTCTTCCGTAAGTGAGCTGAAGGAGTTTCTTAGTGGTAATTCTTGCAGCCATCGCTGCTTTTCTGTATCTGGATTTCCTGTTATTTTTCGTTTTTTGTTATAACTCGCCATTTTCCAGCTTTCATCCTGTTGGATTATTTCTTTATTGGTTTCCATATCAACTTCGTTTGTAACTGAGCATTCCTGTTCTTGGTTTATTGGTGGGCTTGGTTTTGATATGTTTGTTGTTTTATTTATGTAGTATTGTTCGTCTTTGTTAATTATTTTTATCGGTGAGATGTGCTTTTGCATTTTGGTTTTGTTTATAGTTTTCTTAGTAGAAGACACGGTGTTTCGACCATTCGCGGGGAGACGCGATCGCGAGAAAACACGTCAACGGGAGTCGTAAATTCCCGTTACGATTGTTTAATCGACGCCACGAAATGATCGATCCCCTGATTTCGGTTGCGATAATAGTTAGATAATAGTTATAGATAATAATTGTAAATAAGTTAATTTTCTGGATTGGTGTGGAAGAGTGGAGGAAGGGTGTTAACCGCCCCGAGAGAAAGTTGCTAGTGTGAAACATCGTACATGAGAAAGACGAACTTCTCCTATCTTTCCGTAATAAACAATAACCTTTAGACAGTGACTTAGTGCAGATGTTTGGTTCGGTCTGAAGGACCTTAGAAATTCCTCTAAGATTTATGATCGGCTCTTAGGACTATTGAAGGTACGCAGTGAAGGCGTGCGGACATCTGGTTGCCATCCTGTCAGCGGTGTGTGGCCTGGTCTAGGTAGAATGTCGCACGACGTAACACACAGGTTTCCACCATTTAGCTATGGGCGTTGCCGTTCGTAACTTTCTCTTCCCCACTTTCCGCACTTTTTCTGAAGCACTGTTTTACACGTCCGTTTAGCCCGGCTGCGCGGGCAGAACTTAACTAGAAAATAACGACGTATGTGTCGGATTATGCTGTTCCATCCTGTTTTCACCTCGATGATCAATCAGTAGTGACTGCGCTAAAACAAATCCTCTTTATAGAAACATGAAGCGTCTTTGTGTCAGAAGAAATACAATTTTACAAATTCTGCCAATAACCTGGACTTTGAAGTTTAAACCGAAGCTCCTATCGAATTTAATTTGAAGTATGTTAAGATGGATCGTTCGAGTGGAAAAGAAGAAAAGAAAAGTACATCGAATTAGAGGAATTCCAAAGGGAAATCCACCAGTTACAATCTCGAGTAAAGTTTCATTTGTGTGAACTTAACTAACTTATGCAAAGTTGTTCAGTGTTGTCGAAGATCACCTAAAGTGAAACATGAACGAAAAGTAGAGAAAACATTTTACTGCATTATAGATTTTAACGGCAAAATAGAAAGCATTCTAAAGAAAAATGGACATCTGCCCAATAAATATCCTACGCTAAGGAAATTTTGATAAAATCCATAGGTGTCCGATCAAAATTAGGGTGAGAGAGAGGCTAGCAATATTTATCAGATCGACGGTTATATTGCGTTTCAATTGTGGCACGGTAAGTTAACGAAAATATACAATAACAGTTCTTCTTTAACTTTTTTTTTAAATTTTTCAAACGAAAAATTTTTATTCTATATGTCGGGTTTACATTAGAATTCGGGTTAGGGGCGTGAAACGAATCTTCGTTTGGGTTACACGTTGTCGTTATGCAATAGAGAAGACATTGATTAGTGCAAATACGATTATTATAGAACCGGACAAGTAACCGCGGTAGTTAGGTACTCGAGAAACTAATGACAATGATCCTAGGTTCGATAACGAATCCGCGGCCGACGGGATGATAGATGAACGTACTTACAAAATCTAAGTCGGACGCGTAATATTCACCGGTCGTAAGAGGTTACTCTTTTCATCGATGAGATCGCGAGCGAGAATGAATTCCCCGTCCCGATGATGCCACAGAGGAAAACTATATTGGGGTGTGTCTAAGGAAACGAGATCATCGGATTCGTCGAGAAAAGCCTTCGTTCAGAAAGTAAGGGAAATTGGCGTTGCTGCTAATTGGTCAATCTCCATATCGGTGGTTAGAAAAAGATGCTAGCCGCCCTCGAGGGAAAGTTGCTAGTGGGAGATGCCGCTCGTTGAAAAATATGTCTCCCCTATCTTCCCGTAGTTGGGACAAAGACTGTTTGTCTGTTTGAAGGACTTTAGATAATTAAACCTTAAGATTTATAACGGGCCCTCGGGCTAGCCGAACATGTACTGCGGAGACGCATCGACATCTGGCAATCATCTTACTCGAAGAATAGGGTCTGCGTGTGGCGAGCCACGGGACAGAAACCGTTGGAATGTTTACTGTCGCGTGTCGCCACGAATATTTCTTTTAAGGAGAGCTATAGAATTACTCCATACCTTTGTTAGACAAAGCGTTCATCCCGTGACCGCGGCTACGTTCGGCGACTGACTGTCGCCTCGAGCCCAAGCTCATTATCACAACTCTCGAACAATTACAATCGGATTGAATAACTACAACTGTTCAATTACAGCTATAGTAGACTCTAGGTTACAATGTTGCGGGATTATCCAAAATTCCAAAGGCTCCGGTGTTCTTTCATCTCCGACATATATTTTCGACTTCTTTTTCGCGTAGAATCACCCCCTTTCCGCTTGTACTACCAGTTACCAACCACCCTGTATATTGATCACTACTTGTGAAGCAATGGATCGCTAAACTCAAAACTGTTATTTTTCATTCTCATATGCATCTTCATATTCATGAAATAACATTAGAAGATACAAACAATGACCAGAAACGAGTGATGCCCTGAAACAAAATTTAATCTATTTATGTTCAATATCATTTTGGGTTCTTCTATTTTATCTCTTATTTACAACCCTTTTATAATAATAGTTTTCCCTCTCATTTTTTCTTTTAATTTTGTGTGACTCCTCTAGTACCTCACTTCTTTTTGTTAGTTTGTTTCTTTCTTCTGCCCATTTTGCTTTGTTCATTTGCTCATTTTCTTTTCTTTTCTCCTATCTTTTTCTATATTCTGGTATCTTTCTATTATAATATAAAATCTCTCTTAATTAATCATAAATTTTTCTTACCTTCTTTAATTTGTCTTTCATATTCCTCATTCCCTTCAATATTATATGTACTTTCTGTAGGATTTAAGGTTTGATTTAAGATCATTCCTTCATTTCCTATATTGTATAACTTATTTTCTTTGCTCCTACTTGTTGTTGTTTGTTTTTTGTCTTCTACTGCTATTTTACACTTTGTGATTTATTTTAGTGATCTCTCTCTTGTGTTTCTTTTTTATTATTATGGTTACCGTTGCCCTCTTGAGCTTCCTTTATTTTGCTATAGTTTCCTAACGTCTGTCTTTTTCTTGATTTTTTACTAAATTCACTGTCAGAATTTGTATTTTCTTGTTTTCCTTTTATTACACTTTATATTGTTTCCTTAATGCCAATGGCATGAATTTTGCAATTTGGCCAACTGTGGATATTCATAACTAAACATGAAAAGCAATTAAATAACTCCGGAAATCAATGTATCTGAAGTTTTCTTTCAAACTTTAATTTTCATACCATATTCAAGTGTAATTGTGAAATAAATTTTAATTTTTATATCCTTATTTTGCATTATACATCATATATGTATATAATTCTTTGTATTATAATAATATAAGGAAATGACATTTTGATAAATAAACTAAGGAAAATGATTATTATTTTTGATATTTATATATGAATATGTCGGAGTGTCATCGGGTGTAAGGTTGGGATCCTGGCGTATCTCCACGGCGCTTAGCCATGGATGCGGTACGACGCGAGGGGGGGGGCGATTTGGCGTGCTAAGGTGATTGGGATAGTCGGCGCGGTTACCCGCGGCAATTAAGTACTCCCGACGTGGATGACGAGGGTTCCAGAGTTGGTAACGAATCCACGGCGCACGGGATGGCAAGTATCCGAGACACTCGCGATACTAGTGATGTTGGTCTTAGGTTCAATAACGAATCCGCGGTCAACGGGATGATAGACGTACGTGCTCACAAAAATCTAAGTCGGACACTTTGCGAAAACGTGGAATATCCACCGAGCGTACAGACTCTAAGTAACTCATTAATACGACCTCACGAGAGAATGACTCTCCGTCGCGATGATGCTGCAGAGGAAAACTATGATGGGGTGTGTCAGAGAGGTCTGTCAAGAAACTTGGGCCCGGGCGACAGTCAGTCGCCGAACGTAGCCGCGGTCACGGGATGAACGCTTTGTCTAACAAAGGCATGGAGTAACTCTATAGCTCTCTTTAAAAAAGGAAATAGCCGTAACACTCGACAGTAAACATTCCAACGGTCTCTATCCCGTAGCTCGCCACACGCAGACCCTACTCTTCGAGTAAGATGATTGCCAGATGTCGATGCGTTGGGGGGCACGAGGCGGCTACGGGTTCTCAGGGCGTAGGACCACGCCGCAACGATCAATCTGATGTTCTCCTATAGCCTGATGGTGACTGGTCGGCGTCTTCGGCCCCCGCCAGTTTGCCGATCCGGTGCAGAAAACCTCGGAGAAGTTGGTGAGCCCGTATCTGCCAAGACCACTCACCTCACTTTCTTGTGGGGCTCCCCGTTACCCTGCACCAGCCTTGACCGGGGCAAGGTGCGAAAGAGTGAGTGGCACCAGGATGGAAACCCTTGTTGACGACCTCGGCGACTTCAGAATCACAATGCACTGAGAAACGAACGACAAAATCGTTTACGGTGCAGGGGAGGGATACCCCAATACCGGCGCAGCCGCGGGTTGTAAAGCGGGCCCCGCTGCGTCGTCATCGAGCAACCGTGGCCGTCTGGGGGTGGGCCGCCAGGCCCTCGGATACGCTCATGCGTCTGGCGAAGGGGATACACGAACTGAGGGGTCTCGGAGAGGGTTGAAGGAACCCGACATTATGACCGTCGGCCAGGGACCCTCGCGGGATGGGATGCGGCGACGCCGCGGCCGCGGGAGGAGGGGTTGAGATCCGACGACGAAATGTCGTCATGCTCTTCCTATTCGACCGTTGCGGGCACGCTCGGCAAGCGGTCGTATCGCAGGATTACTGAGTCCACAGAAAGTACCACCTCGGCCTCCAACGGTTGCGGCGGAGGCGCGGGACGTCTCACACGGCGGGGGACGCGCCCGCGGGGGATCAGGACTCTGCGCTGCTGCCGGCTCCCGGTAAAAGGAAGAAGAGGGGCGCGAGGCGCGGGACGGATATTGACACCGATACCGACGCCGAGGCGGCCACTGTGGCCGCCACCGCCTCCGCGGCGGTGCCGACGGCAGCGATGACATGCGGAGGGATTAAGTAAAGATCGGACCGGTCGACAAGCAAGCGTCCGCGAAGGACGCGGATCCGACCCACGATCAGGAAGGGGAGGATATTGCATATCTGCGAAGGAGGGTGCGCTTTCTAGAGACAGGGGTCAGCCGTCTCCAATTAGTCTCGATAGGTGTAGAAACACTGTTTGCCCCATTCATATTAAATTTTTCTAATATGCTTTCGATATACCTGCTCTGATGAATGAATATTGAACCATCTTTTAATCTATTAATTTCAAGTCCAAGAAAACTCTTTACCTCTTTCGAACTCATAATTTTAAATTCTTTACTTAAATTATGAAACAATTTATCGATTAGGGATTCGTTTGAAACTGCTACCAGTCCATCGTCTACGTATATGGTCATCAACATTAATTTGTCATTTTCTGTATAAATATGTCGGAGATGACAGAACACCGGCGCCTTTGGAATTTTGGATAATCCCGCAACATTGTAATCTAGAGTCTACTATAGCTGTAATTAAACAATTGTAGTTATTCAATCCGATTGTAATTGTTGGCGAGTTGTGATAATGAGCTTGGGCTCGAGGCGACAGCCAGTCGCCGAACGTAGCCGCGGTCACGGGATGAACGCTTTGTCTAACAAAGGTATGGAGTAATTCTATAGCTCTCCTTAAAAGAAATATTCGTGGCGACACGCGACAGTAAACATTCCAACGGTTTCTGTCCCGTGGCTCGCCACACGCAGACCCAATTCTACGAGCAAGATGATTGCCAGATGTCGATGCGTCTCCGCAGTACATGTTCAGCTAGCCTGAGGGCCCGTCATAAATCTCAGGATTTAGTGGACTAAAGTCCTTCAACCAAACAGTCTTTGTCCCAGCTACGGGAAAGTAGGAGAGACCTATTTTTCAACGAACGGCGTCTCCCACTAGCAACTTTCCCTCGAGGGCGGCTAGCATCTTTTTCTAACCACCGATATGGAGATTGACCAATTAGCAGCAACGCCAAATTCCCTCACCTTCTGAACGAAGACTATCCTCGACGAATCCGATGATCTCGTGTCCTCAGACACATCCCATATAATTTTCCTCTGTGGCATCACCGGAACGGGAAATTCATCTCTCTCTCGCGATCTCATCGACGAAAAGAGTAACACCTTACGACCAGTGAATATTACGCGTCCGACTTAGATTTTGTGAGCACATTCATCTATCATCCCGTCGACCGCGGATTCGTTATTGAACCTAGGATCATTGTCATTAGTTTCTCGAGTATCTAATTACGACAGTTACTTGTCCAGCTCTATGATAATCGTATTTGCACTAGTCAATGTCTTCTCTATTGCATAACGATAACGTGTAATCCAAACGAAGATTCGTTTCACGCCCCTAACTCTAATTCTAATGTAAACCCGACATATATATTTATATAAACTTCTTTTCTTGTTTGCTAAATTTGTCCCTGCTATATTCGTTACGTACAACAAAATATCTCGTATAATTCTGGTATTACCTCCTCTATCTAAAGTATTGCGATACAAAAATAGCTTTTAAAAAATTGTTATGGGGATACGTAAAAGTACCCTTCTTGTATATTGTTGACAGTGAGCAAAATATGTATATATACATCGTACATGTATAATACGGCTTTGTATACACTGTTCCCCAGGGGCATATGGAGGTTAAAGAATTATTACGTATGAAGTATCTTCTTCGATATAGTTATAAGCATTGTAGCGGTTTATGCCATGTATTATACTTGTGTGCATATGTGTGTAGCAGCTACGCAGTTTTCAGTGGCGATTGCAGATATAGCCTCCATTTTTTGCCAAATATCTCTAACATTACTTATGCCTCAAGGAGAGAACAATCATTAAATGAACTATTTTCTGTAAAATCTTGTACAATTATTACATAGTATGGAATATATTTTGCATTTACATATTTTATCCACTTTGATAGATAATATCTATATAAAAATCAGCAGCGTAATAGTGACAATTTTCGAAATGTAAAGTCGTTATTGTATTGTAGTAAAATTGAAATATTAGGTGGTCCGAAAAATTTGTTTCGTTTTATAAACAAATAATAGATGCACAACATCTTTCGTTTTATATTATTTTATCGAATTACGTACGATCCAGATTGTTTTATCACGATAAAAATCACAACGTTTGTGACATTAGATTTTATGTTTGTATAAAGATGCGTTGTTGTAAAAGACGTGACTGTAAAGCAAAGACACTTTTCGGACAACCGTATGTAATCGACGCAGAGACATTTGCGCAGCGTACAAGATTCGCTTAGAGTCCAGAAGTGTAGACAATGAACAAGCAGTACGAATCTGTCGTTATTAGAGACGGTATTGTTCAACAGTCTTTCATATTCGAAACGCGGGAGTGTGGACGTGCTACGGAATAGTTACCTATTTAAACGTTACAATTTTTGTGTTTAGCAAGTGTTTGTGCAATTGGTAAGATGTGCTAGTTGCTAGATAAAATATAAAATCTGGTTATTCGAAAGTTGACTTGCAATATTCTATAAAAAAGATTTATTCAGGGTAAATACTTTATTAAATTTTATGAATTAAAAACTTTCTGTGGATTATTTTAGTCTAATAACTTTGTTCTGTCCCTAGGATGGGTCATACGGCAACCAGAAGACTATTCCACATGTGGAAGTAAGTCGTAGAAACCAATACAGTTTTCTTATTTATTTTTCTTTTTTCTTATTTTTATTATATTTTTCGTCTCTAATGTACTACTTGCATTTATACATTTATATTAATGTAAGAGTGATGATATACATATTTATGTTCTAGCTTTAATTAAACATATTGATTATAATTTTTTATATAAAAGTTAAGTCTTTCTTCCTATTTCATTTTCTTCCACTAAAAAATGTTTTCATCAAAGATAATACTTATTGAGAACCAAGAATAAAGTCGGTCATTGATAATGGTTACTAATTACAGAACTTAACGTATAATTATTTCTATAATTGAATATTATGTTCTTATAAAATAATTATGTTTTTGTTGATATTCATTATTCGTCGAATCTCGTATTGTATTTATCTGATAGATAGTCATTTTTTACGAAATTTGTTTAGGAATCCTTCCCTGATGCACTTCGTGATAAACAAAGAAGCTTATTCCAGTAACACAATTCTTCATAAATTCTTTCCCATGCCGTTATGGTAAGTTTTTTCCCTACTTCTTTCTGATTATCTACTATTATTGTATTATTTGCTATAATGTCTGCATTTTAATCGCAAAATGCATTGCTTCATTTAAGAAACGCGATACAGTATATTCATTCGTTATCTTTTCTATTTATTAACCAAAAATTATGAATAAGAAAATACAAAACTCAGTTCTCAGATTCTGTTGCAAATCATTACAATTAGATATGGACTTAAATCGTCTAAAACTTTCAATTTTTATATGTATTTTATATGTAGATATTTTATTACACATAGAAATTTATTATACATAGAAAACTAACCTCAATATTTAACCAATGGCGAAACAATAAGCGGTAGAATATCTCATGGGATATTAACAAAAATTGTTTGGTTCGAAAGAAGACATCACATACGGTGCAAATTACTTTTTTGTAGATCCAGTAGTAGGGTCCCATTTCAATTTCATTTTTGTAAATGGAACCATATATTTTTTAATACATTCATCGATCTATCTTTGTATTCCTTATGAAAAGATTAAAAGGAACTGTTAGTTCACCAGGTATCTTAATTTGAATTCGTCGTATGAAAGCCAGGTAAGGACGCGAAACGGTACTCTTGTGTTTACGTTCTTCTTGTCTTTTGTATGTTTCAGCATAAACACAATACCGCTTCGTGTCCTATGCTTATCTATCATACGACAAATTAAAAAAAGGATATAATCTAAACTAACAGTTTTTCGACATAAATAGGTTAATACTTTTGTATATGATATGAAACGTTACGATATCGGCTACACTACTGTTGCTTACAAAGCACGAGTTTCGACTGATTGGTAAATAAAGAAAAAAAAAAGAATAATAGCAAGAAAGAACCGATTCGGAAGGACGAGCCTTTCGTTTACCTCCGAATCTCTCATCAAACAGGTCATATTGTAGGATGTGAGCATACTTTCCACGGTGAACGTATGTATATATTTGAGGTGGAATGGTGTAATAGGTACTGAAGTACACTAGGTTATATTTAACCAATAACGTTTATTAAACCAGATAACAACAAATGACAATTAGCAGTTAACATCGGTTGGTACTTAACGCCGATAAATAATAGCGTCGTTCGGTCGATTTCTCGATAATAGCGTACCCGTTTTCTTTCGTCTTTCGCGTCTCGCGGCTTGTAACGTCAATTCATATCAGAGACCAGGCCACACACCACGGACAGGATGGCACCCAGATGTCTGCATATCCTTGGCACGCACCTTCAATAGTCTTAAGTACCTACCAGGGGCCTTGGCATTTTTATAGTTAAGGTCCTTCGGACCAAGCGAGTATTTCCTGTCTTAAATTTCCCTTTACGTTTATTGTCTACCACGTGTTAGCTTAGAAAGTTGGTTTTCTCCACATCTGGTATGTTCCGTGGGCAACTTTCTCGCGAGAGCGGCTAAAACCCTTCCTGGTCCACCAACCGTCCTATTATCCAATCGGAGACGGTGTCTACTGCCCTCACTTCCTTAACCAAAATTGTCATCAACAAATCCGATAGTCCCGTGTCCTTAGACACACCCACCCCTAGCTTTCCTCAGACACAGTATCGTCAGTAAAACTTCACTTATTCTGTATCCTTAGAATAGTCAACATATCTATATCGGTCTCTACCCTTATAAGTCGCGTACTTAATGTATTGTTGTAACTAAGTCTTACATAACGTGGTTGGAGTGAATTGTGATTTATGATAATTCAGTGCGTGTTACATTGTGATTGGTGAATTCACAATAAAGGTTGATTAAAACAAAGTTAATTGTTGTGTTACGACTCAACTACATTTTATTTCCACCAACCAACCCTAAAAATTACGTGACTGGCTCGTGGTCGAATGTGCTTATTTTTCCGAACGAACTGATTCTTTTCTTCGTTGCCCATCGATATTCCCACTCGTGTGCGTTCATTATAAGTGCCGCCGTGGCTGGCGCGTGTATGCTCTTCCGAGAAATTCGGCGGAAGGAGCGTGAAGATATCGATGACAGATTGAGTACGTCGTGTTGCGTTTTGACGGCGTAGCGTAGCGCTTTGTATCACAGAGCCGTTGGAAAGTTCCATAGTACTTGTCGCCACATATTGTTTATATATATTGTTCTGATATAGTTATTAACTATGCTTATTGTTACGTAAATTTATATTGTAGTATAAGAATGTCACCGAAAAATCCGCCTGTTTTAAACCCCTTCCTTTAATGTGTGTAATTAGCTTTTTGTAGACATGAACGCACAAAAGATATATGGATGCCATTATTTCGTTTAACGAAATCATCGAATAACACAAACAATTCTTATTTACATTATTTCCCGAGATACGAAGCCGCAGTTATGTTCTTAATTGGAACTACGACGATTGACTGAAATGAAACAGAAAGGAAATGAAAATTCAATTCATTACCTATAAAATATGTTAATTATTTTTCGACATAATTGCCATTTGCATCAATCCATAATTGGCAACCTGTGACAAGTTTCTTCATTCCGCCAGCGAAGAATTCTGCTGGATGCTTCTAGTAAACTTTTGATAAATAACTTCACTGCTCTGTTAACTTCATTTTCACACTTGAAATGAGTTTCCCATCTCTTAATTTTCCGTTTGTAATTTGTATAAAATGAAACTAAATCGTCACCGCGATGTGTGTATTATCGTCTGCTTATACTTTAACTCGCACCTCCCGCGGCCACGTCTGCACACTGCTTGAACGGACAGCACATCAAAATCAGCTTTGCGCTTAATGTTTTAAATGCCTTTGCATCGATATGATTCACGTATTTCACGCTATGTAATCTTTCTGAAAGCAAAAACATTTCAGTCACGGCGTCTACCCTTAATTTTCCTGCACGTTTTTCCTGTCACGTAAACTTAAGGGTTGGTTGATGAAACAAGAAGATTGAGTTGTAACACAATTACTGTTTTTATTTTCTAACCAACTTTATTTACTAGCACAGCACAGGTTGACAATAATTGGAGAGATGTTCACTGTTCGTGGGTTTTGTCTATTTCTCCCCAGGTGTCCGTGTCTCATTACGGAGGAAAGCTTTTTAGTTAACAATGCGGATTCGCTGTTCTCACCTTCCATTAGGAAAAATGAGGGTAACGATCCACGATGCCAATTGGTTATAGGCTACATTAATAAACGTGGCTAGTAGGTAATATTGTTTATGGGAAATACCAGCTTTTTCGTTAGTCAAGTATTGGGTTTTTCCCATTAAGTAACTACCTGCTTTCCCCGTAATTAGTAAGGACGTATAACAACCTAAGGATGTTTTAAGGACCACCCATAAACAGATAACACTTACAGAAATAATAAACTTAAAAAGTTTAAGTTTATGGTGGGTCCCTCGGGTAATTGAGGGTATGCGGTGAAACCTGCACACATCCGGCCTCTGATATGAATTAACGTTACACTTCCGTGGTTGACAGGACATTCATAAGCATCTGTTTCCTTCCATTTTTTTATGGTCTGGAGTTTCCTCCCTTTCCTTCCAATAATACAGTGAGCGCCAGAAAGCAGATTTTACAATTGGATCGAGTATTTCATTCCTGTATTTCCCAATAAACATATCGAGTCCCAGTAATGAAGGAAAATCCCTCTTTTTCCGAGAATCATCATCACAGACAGTCGAGTGCAACGGCTCATTCCCTATTGCGGTGTTTTCCTCGATTTTCGGTGTGAGAGAAAAGGATTGCCAGTTTTGAATATGAAAATAGAAGCAATGTGCTACACTTTCCAAAACTAAATGCTAGAATTATATATTTTAGTTGAAATACGATCTCAAATGTTAGGAAATAACGTAGTATATTACTGACAAAAAAATTAAGCGCTACAGGGATCTCTCGAAACGAATTTCTTTGTGTTTGCTTTTACTTTTTTAGCGATATATCTATTTCAAATTCCGATTGCCGTTCATAGGTTAGAGTACCTTCATTTGATTTCTTGATTCTCTTGACATTTGGTATCAGTTACTGATATTTTCATCGGTTGAATGGGCGAACAGCAGGCTATTCTTCCATTTGCACGATGGTTTCCTCTTGGTTGAATTGACTTTTGTGTTCTGGATCTTGAACTAAGATTCAGCACCTGTTGTCCTGAGAGCGTGTGTTTTGCTGCTCTTTTTGGTTGTTTATGCCTGAGTCACATATGAATTTCCACGTTGATCGTTTTACCAATTCGACTCGGCACTCGGTCTGTATCTTATACATATTACCTATTTTTTTCACAAAGAGGGGAAAATGCTATTACGCATACCCAGTGACCCGTGTCACGCGGTTGTAGAAAATGATTAGTAGTGTGTTTTAAGTGACGAGATATCTTGATATTGAAAACCGTCAAATATATTTTAAAATAATAGATACAGAGAATGTTCGCTAAGACGCTCGATACTATCTGATTTGCTAAGACTATGTATCGAACGTTATTAAGATCGCTCGAGAGTGAGACTGAAAAACTGGTCACGTTACGATCGCGTTCGTTCATTTTGTAGAGGACAGGTATATAGGATGTTTAACCGTGAGATTTATTGGAGGTTATCGTTTGTTGTCGTAACCGTCGAATATATTTAAAAATAATAAATTAATATACAGCCTATAATTGCTGAATCGTTAGTACAGAGTATAAATCGCAAAATAAAATCGCGGATAAATACTCGATAAATGCTCGTCGATAACACGTAGATAGCACGTCGGAATAGAAAGATACACGACTCTTTTCGGTTGCGTCAGTTTGTTTATACTGGTCCGGAGGGAAGTCGGAAGATTCAAATTCGTCTTTGTTCCACGGTTATGCGTAGCGGCGACATTGTTTTGCCCAGAGTCTATTTGTTCTTACATTACTGATGTTCTAACGATGTTGATACTCCGAGGCAAAACAACAACATGATTTGAATTGTCCTCTACTCATGTGTCGCTACATATTTATATACAATTGAGTATCCGAACTTGAAGCTTTGTGGAAATATGACTTTTCTTAATTTTGAAAAGTGTGCAAAAATCAGGCCTCAAATGTTTATTAGTTCTGGCAAAAGTTATCTAGCAAATAAAACGGCGTTTTATTTGATCCTGATTTCTACAATTTTTGCACCTTGCACGGCAACTGATAGCAACTCAGTTCTATTCTTTCTATTGGTTCTCTATATAAGAGTTGCATTATTATGTGCAAGTCCAATAGATTTTTGATTTCAAACTATTAAAAAATGGCTCCATAAGTTAATAATAGAGAAAAAACATCCGCAATTTTACTCTCTTTGAAGTCTCACGCGGATCATAGTAAAGTTTGTATTGTTCTACGAATTTCACGCTTCTGTGTCTTTATCTTTTTCTAAACTTCAGAATCCATCAATTAAGAAATCATTTTTAGTGAACTATTCCAAGTACTCTTAAGTAGATGTAAGAATTCGAAAAGAAAATGAACTTTAAGGCCATTGGTCATAAAAGAAGTTTTCTGACGCGTAAGATACCGTCGGGTGTCATCCAAATATCGAGCCTGCTTCCGGTAAATACCATATATAGATGCCGTAGTATTGGTTTTGTGGGTTGTCCATCACGTAGATTTTCAAATCTTCTCTCATGTTCGTCTGAATCTGAAGTGGATTTCTTTTTCTGGTAGCTGCGTGAGTTTTGTTCTGAGTGGATCGTTCGACTGAAATTGTTCAAACTCTTGAAGGTACAGCTCTTGAAAGGTACAGTTGGAAATAGCAGAGCATATCCGCAGATATTCTTGCTCAGTTCCTGAATAGTTGCGTCTTCAGCTATTAGTAGTTAGAAGTAGTTAATGATAAATAAATAAATAAATAAATAATAATCAATAAATAAATAACAATAATAATTTAACATTGAAAATAAATAATAATAAATAAGTAAATAAATAATAATATTTCGCTCATCCATCTAAAAATACGTTGCATATCTCTATAGAGCTTCTTAAAACATTCATAACAATCGTGTTCATTTCATTTTTCGTGACGCCATGTTCCCTTAAAATTTCGACGGTTTTTGGCGTTATGGTCCCTCTACTGCGCAAGACCACGGGTAAAATCTCTCCATCGTCCACACTGTATTTTACCATTAGGCGGTTCAGGCGTGGGAAGTATTTGTCGACCTTCACCTCCGCTTTAAGGAAGCAATCTCCACGAGAATCCGTTCCCCGTTTTTAACTACGAGGCCCAGCTTATACAGATTACCTCCGTAGGCTCGACAAATACTTCATTGTTCTTACTTAACTTATTCGCGAGGTGAGACTTCACATCATCGTGTCTCCTTATTCTTAGACCTTTGAAGTATTTATTTATTTATTAAAGACTTATTTATTTCTGCGTAGGGGTATTTATAATTCTTAAAATATTGTTCGAGCTCCGTCAGGAGAGTAATCTCTTCTACCGACCACACTCTACTATTACTTTCTTAATTAGCGGGGTCTAATATTCCTCTTCTCTTAACATTTCTGACGGCACGGTGCGCATGCCACTCATGCATTTATAACCATCTTTGGGTTCCGAAACTCAATTAACATCCATTTTCTTGTCAGCCCGTGCCAATATGGTCTTCACACTAAAGGTGTTGGTCCTCAATCTTAGATCATCAATGTACCTAGATGGCTTGAGCAAGTTATACTCCTTAATGCACACATTGCCAATTTTCTCTTTTGCAAAGTCAGGAATACCTTGGCCTTGACTTTTAAGTTCGGCACATTGGTGCAAGTGTTCGCTTTTTAGTCTTTTTTTCAATTTTGTCAAATCCTCGGAAGTGGCTGGCCAATTAATCCTTAAGGAATTCGCCATTCTTTTCAGTTTTAAATCTGCGTCCGCGCCGATCAAACTTGCGGCTGCTGGATCGGTTGAGTTCTTAATTTTGATGGCACTCTGTAGGGTATCGAGCTTTACAAGATGTTCGAATCTAGGTATACCTGGACCTCCGTTTGCTTTGGGAGTGTAGTTGAAAGCATAAGATGTATTATTGCCTTTATTTCCTGTCTGCCTTCGCTATCCAACAATTTTAAGAATGAATCGCTTGGAGGATTGATCAACAGGTGGTAGATGAAGCGAGGGAAGATGTACTTAGTTACTAACTCGATTTTCTGACATGGTTTTAAAGAGAGCTTTTTACTCTTCTTATAATACTCAGAATTTCTGGCACTATTATGCCACAGTGAATACCCTTCCAAGGCCCCATTTGGGCGCCTAAATATTTGAAGAATCGACAGATGCTATCCGATGATTTTTAAGTTTAATTTCTGGGTTTTTCATGAACCAGGTGTCCTTCTTGGCGACCACCTGGAAAGACGGACTCTTCTCTCCAGAAATATTCATTCCCAGGCAGCTTAAGTACCGATAAAGAGCATCAAACTGTCGTTGTGACACCCTCTCATCCTCGCCAAGCAACACTATATCCTCGCCAAAAGTCAGAACAGGAATTTTTCTCTGATCGTTCACTTTAATGCCACTGGTCTCCCTTTCAATATTCTCCAACAGTGACTCCAGATACAGATTGAATAGCAGCGGTGACAGAGGGTCACCCTGCTTAACTCCGCCAAGGATGTCGACCACGACCCCTTTGCTATCACTTGTTTTAATAGTTGTTCTGCATCCTTTATACATTTCCGTAATAATTTCAATCAAAGGGGCCGGAATACCCTTCCTTGCCAGGCAAGGTCTTAAAGCCGATTAAGGTACTGTATCAAAGGCTTTAGAGATGTCCACGATTGTGAACACTCCACCTTTGTCTTTCTTGCTATAATTCAAGGCAGCGTTAAACAGATCTATATTAATTTTGTATCCGTTTTCGGATGTGAAGCCTTTTTGTTTTGAATTTTGTTCAACACCGTTCCTTACTCTACCGTCGAGGATAGATGGGAAGATTCGGCCGAGAATAGGGCTTACAGTAATAGGCTGCCAATTCTCGACTTCACTTCCGTCTTTATTCGCTTTCGGTATTCATGTAGTCCTATTCTGCTTCCATACGGTTGGAAAATAGGAACTAATATACAAGATGTTAAGTAATTTAGCAACTACTATTGGCAGCAATCCATCAGGCCCTGCCGCTGTTTTGTTTCTAATCTTCTTTCACCTTCCGCTGTTTTGTTTCTAATCTTCTTTCACCTTCCGCTGTTTTGTTTTTAATCTTCTTTCACCTTCCGCTGTTTTGTTTTTAATCTTCTTTCACCTTCCGCTGTTTTGTTTTTAATCTTCTTTCACCTTCCGCTTATATCCTCAGCAGTTATTACCGGAAATATTTCGTACAAGAGAGCTTCGGAGGCTTCACTTACTGGGACTTGGGAATTGGGTGGACCCACCCGTTCCCAGAAATCACAGTGTAGTCTCTTCACCTCTCTTCCTCTCAGCGGTTGTCTGGCTGATTCCAGGTATGTTAGGTCGTTATTTATAGCAACGTCAGCCAGCTTCCTGGGACACTCTTTAAATATCTCTTGGCAACGTGCGTAAGAGTATTGTTGCCTTTGATGCTATTTCTTTTTCTTTAATGCCATCCGTATTAGATCTAGTAGATGATATCGGCTTAATATTGCGATCGTCGTTATTATGTTTCAAAAAGGTTTCGTATAGAGATGTACAGATAGATTTTTCTGTTTTATTAATTTATAGATCTCTATCAGTTTTTGATTCCATCCAAATATAACTTAATAAGACATAAATGTCTCTCAACGGGGAAGGAACCTCGGTAGACTTTTCTATTTCATTCTCCAAGCCACGTCGCCACTCGCGGACTGATTCTTTACTTGTTACTTACTTGCTTTATCCGATCCAAGTGCTGCCCTGCCTGGTCAGCAAGATCGCACCCGCCCTGTGTCTCTTGTGTACCCTACTGAGGGCCCGTTGATCATACTTCTTCCCGTACTTCGTTGATCATTCTTAGCCTTTTTCTTTCGTTTGTAATCAGCTCAGCCGTTCTGCTCGTTAAGATTTTACAGATTTCTAGGTTAGGGTTATAATCTTTATATTTTTGCTCTAGCTCCCTCAAGAGGGTAACCTCTTCTTCTGACCATAGTCTGCTGCTATTGTCTCGACTCAGGGTGTTTGCCACTTCCCTTCTATTTTTATTGCGAACGGCAGGGTGCGCATGCCGTTCGTGAGTCGATAGCCCTCTCTGAGTGCCGAAGCTTATGGGGCAAGCATCACATTTAAATAGCGGGAGTCGTAAATTCCCGTTACGATAGGATAATCGACGCCACGGAATGATCGATCCTCTTATTTCTGTTAAGATAATAGGGGGCTGTTCAATTGAATTTACACTGAATTAACAGAAATAAATTAATGTCTATTCCAACAACTTATTGACTAAGGAGATATAAATTTGTCGGAGATGGAAGAACAGCGGGATTTCCCGTCCGGAATGCTGGGAAAACCCCCAATACCCTAGTCCAGACTTTTACGATAGTTGCATTTAAGCAATAAAAAGAAATAAATAAGAAATAACTTTAATGTTCCAACCTGGCTTTATGACGATGTGTTCAGGTTCAAGGTGACCTAGCGGGTCACTAGACATAGCCACGGCCATGGGAGGGACGTGTACCTGACAGAGATATGAAATGATTATATGGCTCTCCTTAAAAACAAAGATTGACCCGAGAAATGGGGGCAGGAGTATATAAGGGCGATTTCTTTTGGATTACGAGTTGGTTAGTTTGTTAGTTAATCGTTGGACGAATTGCTGATTGAATAATCGAGAAGTTACCCGAATCGAGTACTACGTTGATACTTGTCATCCCGTGACCGTGGATTCGTTAACGAATCTGAAGCCATTGTCACTAGTTTCCTAATCGCCGTGAGTAACCGCCCAGCTTGTAACGACCACATTATCGTAATAAACTACACCTGTGTTGTACCGCATCCATGGATAATCCCCGCGTAGACTCATTCCACACCCACAACCCTACTCGTAGTGTTACTCCGACATCAGAAGTGGGATCAGCGCCGATTATAATACTACAAGAGCTACGACCATCGTACGCGAGTTAATTCAGTCGCTAGTGCAAAAATCGAGTGTGGAACCTAACAATTTTCGCCACCGCGTTTTAATCCTGAAACTGCGAGCTCCGATTCCGCTGCATGATGCGCGTCTGTCAATTTGATTATGGAGGAAAATCCTTACAAAGCAATGCCCTGAATATAATCTCAATGATGAGCGTCGAATTGACTTCTACGTAGTGCGAGCATCAACTGATGGATCAAGTCATCCGGGTGAGTCGTTTCCATTTTACCCCGATTTTGGAGCCGAGTTTTCACTAATTAAAGAATCCGTCGTCTTGAGATTTTCTGGCAAAAGAACGATTGATATAGTAGTAATGCGAGGAATGAGAAATATTTGTACATCTCAACTCTTGTTCGTTGTCGGTGTTAGTGGTTTTACATTAGAAATAAATATGTTATGTCCTCGCTGATAGTTATTTTAAAATATGATATCGCGATTGATCGTGAAATTTTAAGTCAAGGTTTTGACGTAATATTACACAAAATAGCCTCGCTATGTGTAAGACAAATAATTAATGCTTGTAATAAAACCGCTGAAAACGAGATCGATGTTAATGAAGTTGACAATGAGGTACGTGGTAGCGATAAAAGTCGATTAATCTTTCTTTTCGAAAATTCAGAGATTCATCCGTTACGGGTTCCCTACGTACTCGTACAAAAAAATACAGGCCAGTGAGAAGTACAATTAATTGATCCTAACATCGCCGTACAAGGAGTCCTAATAGACTTCGCGAGCGCAGAATAGTACGTGATAGAACAAGCGACTTAATTACAGCCAAAAATCATAAAGCCTAGTAATTCACCGTCCGCGAGCCCTGTGTTACTCGTGAAGACGAACGATGGTTCAGATAGATGATTTTTACATTTTCGAGGACTAAATAAAAATACGCTCGCGAATCGATATCCTCTACCCCTTATTGCGGAACAAATCGCGAGATTGCAAAAGCGAGATACTTTATTAGCCTGGACATGGCTAGCGGCTTTCACCAAATCCCTATTCATCCTAATTCTAGGAAGTATACAGCATTGGTTACCCTCGATGGACAATTTGGACAATAAGTTCTTATTTTCTTCAAATTCTTTTGTGCCTTTATTCGGTCCATTCGACGTCTTTTGTTTGCATAATATGGTTGCGTGCGCGTCTAGTATTTTTTTCGGAATCGTTTTACCGAACGGCGATATTACGCCGACTCCATCGAAAACAAGGATTTTGCATTTTTTTGACAACCCTAATAATTTTGCAACTAATACTTGTCTGAATATTCTCATTTCTTCCTTGTTGCAATTTAAAAAAAAACATTAAAGCGTTTGCCACAGAGATCCCCAGAAGTAGTCGCATGCCAGGTCTTCTGTATCATTTGATCCCGTTTCTAATTGTGATGACATAAGAAACCATTTGGTAGGAGTGATCTGTACCACACTTTTCTTCATTGTATTCAACAGCGGCTGGCGATTTTAATGTTGCGAACAAACGAAACGAGAGATCATTCTTGAGATTCCTTTGAAAACACGTATGGCAGCCAACGTGCCATTCGTACGTTGTTGTTTATTTGGATGATGTTCTAATCATTGCCACTCCATAGATCAAGCTCTAGAAAGATTGTACACCGTATTAAATACCCTCGTAAATGCCGGATAATAGCGGATCAAGAAAGATATTTTACGGGCAAAGAATTTCAAGATTTTGTCAAGATAGACACATTAAACTCCATTTAATAGCAACCGGTGCGAGTAGGGTCAATGGACGGGTAGAGCGTATGATGCATACGCTAAAGAATATGTTTACAACGGTAGAAACGACCGGGCGGTCGTGGCAAGACGCGGTTGGGAAAATACAACTGGCTTTAAATTGCACCACCAACCGTGTGACTAAGTCGAGCCAGTTAGAACTACCGATCGGTAAAGCAATAAGACCATATGACTTGATACTACCCGATAATATAGAAGAAAAGGCCATAGATATCGCTGAAGTAAGACAACAAGCCATAAGAAATATAGGGACTAATGCCAAATATGACAAGGACAGATTTGACAAAAAGAAAGCCAGAATAGGTTTAATCTCGGTGATTGTGTATTACGAAAAAAACGAAGAAAGAAATCAGACGAAGCTAGACCCGAAATTCTGGGGTCCATTCGTGATAGCAGAAATTTTAGAGGGAGATAGATATACTTTTAAAACCTTAGATGGCAAACGATTATATAAAGACAGTCATGACAGACTAAGAAAGATGCCGGAGAATGGCGTTCCTGCTGAGTTGGACGTCTACGGTGATGATAACGACGGAGATAATAATGATAAAAGTACACGGACCTCAGAGGATTATTGACACCGCGTTGTGGTCTGTAATACGTTCAGTGGTGTCTTGCGTCTTCTATAATACGCTCAGTGGTGTCCTGCGCCTTCTGTAATACGTTCAGTGGTGTCCTGCGCTTTTTTTGTAATATGTCCACTGCGACATCATGCGCACATGTAATTTACCCACTGCTACGTCTTGTGTTTTTATAATATGTCCACTGCGACATCGTACGCACATGTAATATACCCACTGTAACGTCTTGCGCTTCTGCCATATACCCAACGTAGTAATATTATCCAACAAACTGAGATTAATCCGTGTACGACATTATCGTGATGCAGTTCTCACAAGATCACCGATATTGTCTAACGTGTATCGATCGTTTTCCGCGTTGTTCCGAAGCCGCTCCCATCGTCGATATGGAAGCGCCAACCGTTGCTTCGGTCCTCTTTTCTACTTGCATAGCTCGTTTCGGCCTACATACTGATTCTGGCAGGACAAAGGAACGCTCGCGACGAAAATGGTGGAAACAACAATGATCGAACAGTGATCTCTTTTTAATTTTTTACTGGCCTTCTGGATGTCCTCCGAAGTGGCCGGCAAATTGATCCTCAGGAAGTTTGCGATCTTTTTAAGCTTCTTATCAATGTGGCCTTAAAATTCATCTTTGAATTGATATAACCAACAGTAAGGCAAACATTTTAATAAATAAATAGTAAATAATTTAATTTAGTCGCGTAAATAAATAAATAAATAATAAATAAATAAATTGGTAAATAAACTTGTCATTAATAAATAATTAAATAAATAACCAGTCATAAATAATGAATAAGTAAATTTTGTCCATAAGCAAAATGACTTGATCAATAAATAAATAAATATATAAACATACCTCTCAATAAATACAAATAAGTAAACAAATATTTTGTTTCTTAGTCATTTAAAAACAAGTTGCACGTCTCTATATAGTTACGCAACATATTCAAGACGATTGTCTTAATTTTGCTCTTTGTAACGCCAAGTTGTTTTAAATTTTCGGCAGTTTCAGGCATTATGGCGGCCCTGCTTCCTAGTACCACAGGTAATATGGATCCTTCATCGACGCCATACTTATTTTTTAATATGCTTAGGCAGGGGAAGTATTTCCCGACCTTTTTTCCCACTTTAACCGACTAGTTTAAAATCTCCACCGATCTCAACCTCCGACTCCATTCTCTCCTCCGTCCATCTAGGGCACCAAAAGAGCACATGTTCGGCGTCATCCAGCACCGCACCACAATCCCAACAACTGGTATGCGTCTCTTTGCCGATCCTATGATGGTACCAGTTAAAGATACCGTGTCCCGTAGGGATCTGCATTGTGTGATAGTTGATCTTCCTCTTTTTTTTGTAGAAGATCAGCGGATCTCCTAGTCCAATTGTAGGGGTTGTGGAACGCCCACTCCAATCTCCACCTGTCCTCTGTCTCCATCTCCAAAACCTTCATTTCTTCCTGCCCAACATGTGCCATTTCTTCAGGGCCGTCGTTGATCCGCCTCTTCACTCCATACTGCTACCACTGCAACCATGCCTTGATGTAAATTGGCATGCTACCGATAAGCACACACAGAGCCCCATGTGTCCGGTAGGCGGTAGACGTACGGATCAACGCCGCCCTTTGCGCCCATTTCATGATCGTCCTATTTGTTTCCCTTCGCAGGGAGGAGACCCATATCAGTGCGCTATATAAAAGCACAGACTCCCAGATGCCATAATACAGTCTCCTGACTAAATCATTGAGCCCACCGACGTTTGGGAGTAGGCTCCGTATGGCGCCCAAGAACCGTTCCGCTTTATCACAAACTGCTTTCAGCTGGGGAGGAAAATCCCCTAGCGCTATCCAACACTACCCCCTTTTTTTTACTCCACGGTGGTCTGTCCTGACGCCTGGGTCGAGGTGCACCCGGGGTCTCTCCCGAATTACTACCGGTTACCCCCGGGCGTCTATCTCCCCTTTTCTCGAAGGGAGGCGTCCTGCTTTTCTTGGGCCGCTAGGGGGGACCACGCCCCCTAACTCCTCGTTCCTGGTGCGTCATCTTGGGGGGACCACGCCCCCTGACGCCTCTTCCTGGTGCGTCACGCTCCTAAGGTGACCGCGGCGGCGACGGTGGCGGCGTCGCGCCCCTGTGGCGTTTTGTGTTCCTCGGGTGCTGCGACGTCCTGGATGGATCGCGCGCTCGTTCCCGGTTTCTTTCCGCCCGCTCCTTCGCCAGCATGACTTGCTCGCAGTAGGTGCGGACGGCGACGAACTCCTGGCGCCCTCTGAGCATGGCCGCGACGACCGCTTCAGGGGCTAAGCTCTAGCCGATGTCGAGCTGTAGGACGCGCCGTGGTTCCGCCGACGGCGGGAAAAATTCCAGCGTGTGTTGCGCCGTGTCCTCCTCTTCTTCGCAGTGGTGACAGATGGACGTCGCCTCTCGCCGAATCCTCACAGGTACTCGCCGAATACTTCGTGGCCGGTGAGCATCTGCGTCATCCTGAACGTCAGCGGCACTCCGCCTCGATCCCTCCAGGCTTCCCATCCAACACTACCCCTAGGTACTTCACAACACGGCTAATCTCTCCCCCATCCCCCACGTCAACGTTAAAAATCTTCCTATCCTCTTCCTTGTTAAGAGGATAACCACCGTCTTCTCTTTGGCCAGGTGCAATCCAGCCTCGCAGCACCACCTGGTGACCAAGGCTATGACCGCCTTTATCTTCTCATTGATGCCCTGGGACCCTCGGACCTTGAGTAGAACCGCCAGATCGTCGGCAAATGCTACTGCTTCGGTATCCTTTTCCCTGTCCAGCGCCTCCAGCACCCCGTCATACACGAGATTCCATACTAACGGTCCTAAGACCGACCCCTGCGGAACCCCCGCGTAGACGTTCCTCCTTACGACACCGTCACGACAGTGTACCAGTTCTTCCTCACCTACCATCTTCTTCCTCACTACACGATACGGCCTGCCCCATGGATCCTGATCTAAGGTGGCGCAGAACCCCTTCCAACTCTCCTCCTTGCTATGCCCTATCGCCCTTTTCAGTCGCCTCCTAACATCCTTGAATTCGGCTACCAGGACCTCGGCATCATCCTTGCGGGCCGCCACAGCTCGCTGGGCTCTCCTTCTAGCTCCTAAAGTTTCGCTCCTTAACGTAGCGAGCTCATAGCTCCACCAATAGTTGGCGCTCCTCTTCACACTCGCCGGGTATCTCCTCTTCAGGTCCACGGCAAACGTATGCTCCAGACTCTTCTGCAGTCGTTCGCCGCATGCCGTCTCGTCAAATTTAAAACCATTTTCGTCATAGACTCCGTCATATTTGTTAAAAAAACCCCTCTACATCCATCTCTTTCGTCAAGTATTTAAAAGCGCAACCCTCCACCCGCTTAATATTATCCCTCAACTTATGCTCAACATAAAAATGGTCAGAGGCTGAGTAGCAATCTAGGACCCTAATCTCCCTCCAACTCATCCTTATTCGTCTATTAACACTAAGTATATCCGGGAAACTGTTCCCTCCATTTCTCAGGAAGGAGTAATTTCCCGTCGTCCTAATAGGTATAAGCTCGTTCCTCGTTATAGCGTCCAGCAGTCATGTTCCCCTACGTTCCGCCTTAGAGCCCCCCCCCCCCACGCCGCATTAAAGCAACCATAATCGCCGGTGCTTTTTTCCTCCCCTCCTTTATGACCCCTTCCAGTTCCTTCAAAGAATCGTTAAGCTGGACCTTACTCTTATTAGGGGAACAATACCCACTGACGCAAAACACGTCACAAACCCTGACCCCTACAGTCCCTACATTTCTTATCAGGGTCTCGCTCGCCGCATGTTTTCCATTAAACAGGGTGACCCATATCGATGCATCCCCACCCTCGCCATTAAACCAAAAAGGCAACTGCCTATAGGGCTCGGAGATGACCACAATGTCCTCCCTGCTTTCGCATGCGCATTGCATCATCAGATCTTGCGCAAGCAAGCACCTATTTAGATTTATTTGCAGGACCCTAATTAGGCCCCCGTCTATTCCTAACACCTAAGCGCCCCGAAGGGCACACCAACGAACCTGTTACATGTGAGGCGAATGAAAAGAGAGAGAGAGTGCGTTTCGTCCCGGGACTACCGGTGGACTCGTCAGTAAGGCTATGCCCGGTAGTCCCTGCCTTAGACGTAGAGGGAGTCTCGCTAGGTGCGGTATTTGTATCAATCGCTT
The DNA here is from genome assembly GCF_011952205.1 of Bombus bifarius. Classification (NCBI taxonomy): domain Eukaryota; kingdom Metazoa; phylum Arthropoda; class Insecta; order Hymenoptera; family Apidae; genus Bombus; species Bombus bifarius. Next base: position 41,470 of record NW_022884665.1, read on the forward strand.
GTATATTCGACCGCTAGCGAGTTAGACAGATAGACTCGTTGTCGTCGTAGCCCTCTAGTGTTGGCGGTTGGTACCCGCGGATCGCCCGGGAGGTGTTGCGCCGCGTTGATGCCTCGACCTGTCGGCGTCCTGTTGATACCGATCCGCCACACATGCCTTGCATTTATGCAACCATGTTTCAAACACATGGCACATCTCGGCTCTTTATCACAGTCTTTCATTATATGCTCAGCGCTGCCGCACCTCCTATGCAACTCCGTGCCATGACATACATCAGTACACCTTGCCGCCACATGCCCCAACATGTGGCACCTATAACACCGCCGAACATTAGCTAACTGCTTTACAGAAGCTATCGTTAGCCCAGTCACTCCTCCCCTCTCTCCTCCCTCTCTCCTTTCCCTCTCCTCTCTCCTCCTTTCTCTCTCTCGGCACTAGGCACTCCACTCGCCGGGAGGACCACCACCACCTCTTGCATGCCCCATGGGGCCGCTTTTATACATTTGACTTCTATATCCGCATTTTCCTCAGTTCCCCACTGCGACCTGATCTCTTCCACCAGCTCTTCCCTGCTGGTGAGGGGATCAATGTTCCTTATTTGTAGGGTCGCCCTGTTCACCAGAGCGGCCACCTTCGTACTATCATTCAAGGCGGCTGTCAATGTGGCCGCCCCTCGCTATCCACCGCCGTCCTGTCGAATTCAATGAGGATTTGGCCCGCTCTCGTTCTACGGACCCCCGTGGCTCCCTCCAATGAACTCCTCACCTCCATTATCCTCTTATAAACATGAAGCCATTCGCAACCTTCCCTTCCTCTTCCTGTTTCTTGGTACGTCTCTCTCTTCGGCACCAACCTGCCGTTTATTTCCCGGACGCACCATCGGGGTAGCTGGCTCCAAGGGAGCTTTCCTCTTCCTCTTCCTTTTTTCTACCCTTATCCACCCTTCGGAGTCCTCGCTGATGTCACCCCTTATCGCTCTGTTCTCCCTCCCACACGCATCGGCGTATGTGACCTCTCCTCTTCGGGGCCTCTTATACCCCTCATCTCTCATAATTTCAGCCGGGTATACTATCTTTCTTTTTGGGTATCCGCCCCTAGCTATCGTCTCTTCTCTCTTCATGTCCTTTTTTCAACCTCGACAGGCTCTCTCCTTCTCCTTCTTCTATCCTTGTGCTCCTCACACTGCTCCAAGGAAGACAGGATGCCTTTTATCTGGTTGCCTATCTCCCTTATCCCCTCGTCCTTATCTTTGTCCAACTTTGAGTTCTTCACAACCACGTTAAACATTTGGACCACTTCTGCTAAGGCTTGTGTGAGCCCTTCCAACTCAGCCCTGGAAATCAAAACATTCTCGTCATCTACATCGCTCGTCTGCGTATCGTCTCGCGCGCTATCTTCGGCTTCGCTAGCCATAGCCGATCTCGCAGATTTCGCGCTGACGTTCCTCTCCACCGACCTCCTGGCCATCATTCTAGCGTTGGCCAGTCCTTCCCCTGTTACCGGCGTACTGTGGTCGCTCCCTCTAATTCCAAAGGAACCCTCCGATTCCTCAACCACTCCTACCTCCGTCCTTTCACTAATCGTAGGGCTCCTCTGAAGCCTTCTTCTCGGTTTAGAGGGGCAGAAATCCTCGCTTTCCTCCACCCCTCACAGATAAGTATAATTTATAAGTAAGTATAATAAATAAGTGAATATTACTTAATTTCGATAACTAATTGAATCTAGCGTTTAGGTCTAGCGGGTAGTGCCTCTTCAGCCTGCGAATCTGGTCCGTCGTATCAAGTAGTCCAGTGATTAGGGGATTTCGGTGTTTGTTGACTCTTTTGCTATATCTGTCGCTATATTTTGCTATTTCCTCTTTGACTGTGGGTATCTTGAGGTCGCGATGTATTGTTTCGTTGGTAACATATCAAGGTGCATCTATTAAGGATCTTAGCGTTTTCGATTGGAAGCGTTGAAGTATTTCAATGTTGGAGTTACTTGCTGTTCCCCATAGTTGGATTCCGCAGGTCCAGACAGGTTTTATTACGGTCTTGTAGAGGGAAATTTTATTCTGTATGTTTAGTTTGGAGCGTCGGCCCGTGAGTCAATAGAATTTTTTTAGTTTGTCCTTTAGTTGCTTCGTATTATCTGAGATGTGTTTTTCCATGTTAGTCTCTTGTCCAGGCTCATGCCCAGGTATCTGACTGAGTCCTTGCTAGGAATTGTTGTGTTGTTGATGGTGACCTGGGGGCAGGTTTGTTTTCGGAGCGTGAAGGTTACATGTGAGGATTTTTTTCGTTAATTTTGTAGCCCCATTTATGAAACCACTTTTCCATGGAGTCGAAACTTCGCTGGAGAGTGGATTAGGCAATTACCGGGTCTGCGTGGGTAGCTAATAGCGCTGTATCGTCGGCAAATGTTGCTATTGTTATCTCGTTTGATATAGGTAAGTCGGCAGTGTAGATGGAGTACAGTAGGGGTCCGAGGACACTACCTTGGGGTATGCCGGATTCTATTGAGAATGTTGCGGAAGTGGCGTCTAGGCATTTAACCATGATTTGTCTTTTGATTAGGTAGGATTTTAGGATGGAGTAGTAGGGGTGAGGTTAGGATCTTTTTAAGCTTGTATAGTAGCCCTTCATGCCATACTTTGTCGAATGCCTGTTGGATGTCTAGGAAAACCGCTGAGCAATATTGTTTCTTTTCGAGGGTTTGGCTGATCGTATGGGTTATGCGACGGATTTGCTCTACTGTTGAATGTTGTTTTTGGGAGCCGAGTTGGTGATCTGGGAGTGTTTTCAAGTCCTCTAGGAGTGGAAGGGGTCGATTCGTGAGCATCTTCGCGAATAGTTTTGACAGGGTAGGTAAAAGACCGATTGGGCGATAGGAGCTAGTTTCGTATATCGGTTTACCGGGTTTAGGGATGATACAGTTCCATGCAATGCCTCGGACATTTCCGTTTGAAACGCCTAAGCTGGACCATCTGGCTCGTTGTGACATTAAACCAAGTCGGATAGGCATAAGTCGGGATAGGATTATTGCCAGTAATTTGTGCAACACAAGATTACATTTCACGCAGAGATGCTTTGAGGAGAACGAACCATTATTCGCTATAAAAGTCTTTTCTGATTTATTTCACATTTGCGTTTTAATGTGCTGTGTAACTTGTAATTTGCAATACAGATATATACCGAGATATTTGACCATTTTCTTATGCGAAACGGATAGGGGCTATTGTCGGTGATAAGAAATTAGCGAGAATGTCGCGTCATATCACGGTTGAAATTAAAATGTCTAGATATGCACACACCGAAAGGGATAGACTCGCACTTGCTAGTATTTATACGGAACTTTCAGTTATCACAGTAAACCATAATTCGATCGAAAACTTTCTGTGGCTTGGAATTAATTTTTGACGTATACATTGCCGCCGTGTAAATCAGGTGGTCATCTCCAAATACCAACGCGCATAGGTTAAGGTTGCTATTGAGATGGAAGAGGCTCAAAACATGATTAAAATACAAATTAAATAGGATGGAAGTGTTGAACGTTCCCAGTTGCAGCCCGCCATCCACCCCGAAGACGACATTATAGCTTGCGCCATCCAATGAAACACCTTCCGGAGATTATGGACCAAATCACCTGAACTAGATGTTTACGGAAACCGTATCGTATCAGCTTTTACACCAAACCGCTCGATCGAAACATGTCAAAAGCCCTTTCTAGGTCTATGAGGAGAGTTTTCTTACCAGAAGACGTCTGACACAAATTTTATCGTTGCGTGGACCTTACTGTGTTTGATCCGGAAGCCAAATTTCTGGCTGGGAAGAATGGAAGTCTCTTTACAATGAAACAGTATGAGTCTCTGTGCCACTCTCTCAAAGACCTTACTAATAGATACTCTGCAAACAGCAAACTCATTGATCTGTAGCTGGCTGGATTTGGTTTGATGTTAGCCTTTCCTAGCAAGAAAACCACTTTCCGTATCTTCCATATCTTAGGAAAATATGCTGGTTCAAGAGATCATTGAAGATCAAAGAGAAAAGGAATGTGTATCTTTGCGGAAGCTATATAGCTGTGAAGATATCGAAGCCAGATAAGCTTTTCCCATTTAGAAACATATATTGGATCGTTAATGAATCTACTACCCACGTGAAATAATTTCCTGTGAGATGGGAGCCGGAGCGTTTACTAGCTCTGTTTCCTCGGGTGAAGGTATAGACCTTGTTCCAGCGGCTCCGACTCAACGAAGATCTGAATTTTCAAGGTTATGAAATTTGGGAACCTGAGAAGATCATCACACACATTTCGGCGCACACATTCAAAATTTGTACCCAGTAGTCTTGCGGGATTCACGAAGCTTGCCGTGCGATAGAAAGAAGGTCGGACAAAGAATGCTTCGCTGCATACAAATAACAAGTGCTATTGTAACGAGTGATAAAAGTTTTGTTGGAATACAACGATATTAGTCGCATACAGATGAGATGATTGATCGAACGGATTCTTCCCTTCGTTGCCCAGCGATATCCCCACTAGCGTGCGTTCGTGAGATGTACCGCGACGGCTAGCTCTTTCGAGAATTCGGCGGAAGAAGCGTAAGGATATGGATGGAACAATGGGAACGTCGAGAAGCTACTAGATGGTTCCGTGGCACATGTGACGCCACACAGCCATCTACACAGGTCACACTCATTACTGCATAGAGAGTGGGGTTCAAAACCTTTTCAAGGGCCATGGGTCACTAAGTCAGTCAATCTGAGAATAACTAGCCAACTGTCTACATTCCACAACACTCACTTATACTTCCTGTAATAATTGTTTAATAAATATCATATAATATTGTTTCAACACAAATTATTGTGTCTTCCACAGATTATTAATCTTAATTCTCAGATTAAATTCTAACAAGTTTAACACGTTTAAAGTGATGAAATAGCACGCGAGCACAATAGAAATTAAAGATCTGTATAAAGAACAGTTTATAATGTGAAAGGAAATCACGGCACACAATTGTGAATAATAGAAGCACGTGTTGCGTACACGTTTATTCTTTGTGTTCCACCGCGTTACTAGTAAGTTCTGGGGAGCCGGCAGCAGCGAAGACGTCACGTTCTCGACTTGTTTGTCGGCTTGGTACCAGTAACGATGCATCTTCTGCCCTGTCGCACTAAGCCAGGAGGATGTTCAACTGTGGAAGACGGTGAGAATCGTCTGAAGAAAATTTGAGGACAAAGATCACGAGGTTAGCCCTGTTGCCTGGCACTCGTTTAACTCGCGGAAACATGCCTTTGGAATCTTTAATTCTTTGGATCCAGAGAACTCGTGAATCTATCAGGGGCCTTCCTGACACGCCATTTTATGACTCTGTAGCACTTACGTGTTCGATGGGATAGAGTAACATAGTGTGCCGAAGCGCATCTTCAGCCGATTTAAGATGCGAGAGATAGTGTGTTTGTCATGTAACATACCTCAGAAGCGGGAATAAAGATATCTCTCAACGCAATTGAAATCCCATGTGGGAGCTGAAATGGAAGCTTCTAGGGCCGAAAGAATATTATTATTTATGTTCGGGAGGACGATCTCTACTTCGTGACTGTTGTCTCAGTGTTCTTATCCTCGTGGACGGAGATATCAAATTCTGACAGCTCGGTACAGAAAAATATCCAGCTTTTTCGAGAGTACCAAATCCAAGAACGACTGCGCCTTAACAAATCAAATGACATCAAAATCAGTGTCACTGAACTGGAGGATAAGATCCATCTGTTACTAGTTAAATCAGTGTCACAGGTTCTCTTATCTGTTATTATTTAACGTGCTGCATCAGGGAACGTGTCTCGCGTTATAACCACCACCGGGCATAAAAAAATTGTATCGCACAGATAGAGTTTTTCGAAAAGCGCGTTTGATTCTTCGGCAAAAACGTTGTGACAAGACACAAGCTTAGGAGCCTGCAACGAAAATAGAATTGAGGCGAATGAAAAGAGAGAGAGAGTGCGTTTCGTCCCGGGACTACCGGTGAACTCGTCAGTAAGGCTATGCCCGGTAGTCCCTGCCTTAGACGTAGAGGGAGTCTCGCTAGGTGCGGTATTTGTATCAATCGCTTGTATATTCGACCGCTCGCGAGTTAGACAGATAGACTCGTTGTCGTCGTAGCCCTCTAGTGTTGGCGGTTGGTACCCGCGGATCGCCCGGGAGGTGTTGCGCCGCGTTGATGCCTCGACCTGTCGGCGTCCTGTTGATACCGGTCCGCCACAGAATACATGAAAAGCCGCGTTGTTTGCTAGGTTTATCGTGACAACTGAAAGATCCATTTTACCCTTGTCTGCACGTGTTTAGTGATTATCGCTTCAAAGTTAAATACCATGCTAATCGAAATGAATTATATGATAAAGCCGTTCCGCTCCCGAACTTCGAGTTCAAGTGGTCACACCCTTTCGAAACGAGGAAAATTGAACAGGACCTTATGCCTCTCCGTGAGATTCGTCTTTGCCAGCAAGACCACTTCAAACGAGAGAGCTTGCAGGGGCTGCAGCAGTAGTAACCTACGATTATTAGAAACAAGCGGATTGGTAATGAATTTCGCAATTTCGAAGTTTGTTCGAAGCCCAAAATCACTTGTGGTAAATCTGTCAGATTCATTCGTGCCATCTTAGCGATAATGCGTTCATCTCCGTCAAATGAACATGGAACAATTCCTTGAAGAGGTCTATGCTGTCCATCAGGTTCACGATGTTGTCCATACTCATCGTGCGCTCTACTGAGTCAAGGGATTACTTTGATCTGGAGTATTGTTCGTAAAGGCGTGAAAATGTGTAAAGCTCTTTGGCGGGCTTACGAAGTTGTTGAAGGATTTTATTTTACTCTTCTTCCGCTTCTTTGTCATTTCAACACGCTTCTTGATTTCTAAATGAATTGAGCATCGTCTGTATAGGGCCTGACTTCCTGTTCTTCGTTTGCTGGCTAACAACTGTATGTCTGTTTATCGGGCATAAGTTCGGAGCGTGATCGCGCAACACACTTCACACACCGTATGCTATTCTTTTACTGTTGCAGTTCGCTGCAACGTAATCGATACTTCGAGTTCTTGCATTGTAGTCTGTAGGATTTCTTGTATATATCTCATGTCACTATCTTGCCGAGCATATAGTGCCTCTGGAACAGACTCATTATCACACTTCCAAGTGATAGTTTCATGATAAACGTGTCGAGTTTTTTTATTGTTTTGTTGAAAATGGTTAGTTTCGAATCTGTTCACTTTAACAACTTTGACCTAAATCATGCTAGAACTAGTTCTTCGAAGACGTTTTGCAGGAAGTGATCCTCACACATACTTTTTACAATCCCATTTATATGGTTCTCCTGTGGTATGAATGTAAAAAACTGCACTCTTTCAGTTTTCAACGTATTGCACGTGCTTTTGAATCAATTAATGGGCCTACGCTCCCATTATTCCTCTGATTCGTCGGTATAGCGACGGCGGAATCTGCAACTTTATCTCCCTTGTTTGGTGTCTGGGTAACTTAAATGTATTATTTTTCCCCGTATCCGAAATCTGTTTGTTTCGACCGTTCGCGGAGAGACGCGATCGCGAGATAGTACGTCAACGAGAGTTGTAAGTTCCCGTTACGATTAAATAATCGACGCCACGAACTGATCGATTCCCTTATTTCGATTATGATAATAAGGGTAGTTCAATGAAATTCCACAGAATTAACACAAATAAATTAATGTTTATTTCAACAACTTGTTAACTAGAAAGACATAAATGGAACAAAAAAATGTAACTGCGTTTTGGTTGATAAGTAATGCGCGATATATGAGATGTGTTGACGGTTCGACTTCTCGAAAAGTTCTGAACGCCTTTCGATTTTTTTCGTTTTTTCTGGAAGGCGACCCCCACTACGTTCGGATCACGCCACATTCTTTTACGCGAGGTAAAATACGGGCCACGAGTCGACGTTTCTGGAAGTCGCCCTGCTTAATGAACCATGCGCTTGCCACTACAATGTTTGTTTGCCGGGCAGCCGCGACGATCCATCTGCGACATTATAGTGCCGCGATCGAGAGTTAAGAATATGACCTATGGTAAGCCGCATGGCGTAACACTGTTTGATAATTCAAACTCTTGAGAGACTGATATATGGGCCAGAATTGAGCAATAAAAATAAATTTGAAATACACTTTTTGTCAGAAATTGTGAAACATTGTGATCGCTTGCAGATTACTGTGTATTTTTTATTTTCTGAGATACATTGGACAAAATGAAAAATAGTGTAAGAAGATAACAGTGTATGTATGAAATCGCAATCATATACGTTTTTCCGGTTAGACTCGTGTAAGATTAATAGTGAATCGGGAAATTTGCGACAAAAGTTAAGAAACATATATTGTTCGCATCATATAATTACTTGTAACGAAAAGTTTCAACAAAAAAGTAATTTAATAAAATTTTGGATAACTCTTATATCCCTTGGATTTGTGCACGAAACGCAGTCAATATTTCACACGACACTTTGTAATTTTTTGCGTTAAGATTGAATTCCCAACTGACATCTAACGTTAATCACAGAAGTGTACTATTGAGTTCAATTACTTATAAATCACTTAATTAATACTTACAATATTACAGTATTAAATCTTCCCGTGAAACAAGAAACTATATTTCATGTCGTGTAATTGTTTTTTCAAATTATCTGCTTCGTTGGAGCAAACTCGCGTGAGAATGGGATCACGGGTGCCTGTATTATTTAAATTATCCAACACATTATGCAACGTTTCAAAGAAGGTAGCATTGTGTTGAACCATAGTTGTCTGTATGCATCCTGTCAATGAAGCGGTAAAGTAATCCCTTTGACCATCCCTTACTAAGGACATCGAGAGCAAGTTTACATTTCATTTTATCGAAAGAATCTGACCGTATGTGTTTTTCTGGTAATTTATAAATTGCTGTATTTATTTTTTTCTAAATTCTACAATCGGACTAACTCGGACCAAGAAACTAAGGATCCATTAGTTGGAAAATCAATTTTAAATAAATTATTTCGGATACTCTTGAATAGATATAAAAAATTGAGAAGAAAATAAACGTTCTGGCCATTTGTTATAAAAGGTTTTTGAATAGACAAAATTAGGTAAGAATAATTTAGCTATCTTTTCGATTTTCAAGATATGCGTTTTACAGATATCATGATTATAATTATATCGATCATAGACTTACTTATAATGCCTATCGTTGCATTATGGCTGATATTTCAGTTCATAAGTCATAAGCTCAGTCTTTTTCTTAATTCCTTAAAAAATTGTGCTACTATTAATACATATCTATAATATATGTGTCGGAGATGAAAGGACATCGGAGCCTTCCCTTTGGAACTTCGGGAAAATCCCTCAACACCGTAATCTAGATTTTATCATTAAACAATTGTCGTCATTCGATCCGATTGTATTTGTTCGAGATTTGTGATAATAAGTTTGAGCTCGAGGCGACAACCAGTTGCCGAACATAGCCGCGGTCACGGGATGAACGCTTTGTCTAACAAAGGTATGGAGTAATTCTATAGCTCTCCTTATAAGAAATATTTGTAGCGGCATGCGACAGTAATCATTCCAACGGTTTCTGTCCCGTGGCTCGCCACACGCAGATCCTATTCTTTGGGTATGATGGTTACCAGATGCCGACGCGTCTCCGCAGTACGTAATGAGCTAGCCCGAGGGCCGTTATAAACACTAAGATCTAGTTACCCAAAGTCCTTCAAACAGACAAACAGTCTTTATCCTAGCTACGGTAAGATAGGAGAGACCTATTTTTCAACGAACGACGTCACCCACTAGCAACTTTCCCTCGAAGGCGACTAGCATCCTTTTCTAACTACCGATATGGAGATTGACCAATTAGCAGCAACGTCAATTTCTCTTACTTTCCGAACGTAGGCTATCCTGAACGAATCAGATGATCTCGTGTCCTTAGACACACCCCATCATAGTTTTTCTCTGAGGTATCGCCGGGACGGAAAGTCATTCTCTCTTGCGATCTCATCGACGAAAAGGTTAACACCTTACGGTCAGTGAATATTAACAAAGAATCCGACTTAGATTTTGTGAGTACGTACATCTACCATCCCGTTGTTCGCGGATTCGTTAGCGAGCCTAAGACCATGGTGACTAGTGTCGCGAATGTGTGATTAGCGTGAGTTTGCGTCAACTTTGTAACATCTTTGTGTGTGTCAATAAAAGTCACTTCAGTGGTGTAAGAAGATGGATAGCTTCAGTGAAGAATCATTACCTATCCCAAGCCCTCACCATGAGGGTGTCACAGACGAAATTCGAGCAACTGTATATAACAAACCGAAATTCCGAACGCCTTATCGCGTGTGACCGTCCGGTCAGCACCCGTTCCCAGCCGCCTGAGTGGCATTCGATCACTCCAGCCGTTCTCCGAATTTTACACTAAGTATAAACAAAACCTTCTCCCACTCCAACGAATGGAAGAATGTAAATGCTCCCTTCAAAATCATCCAGTCAGTCTAATAAAAAAATTCTTAACTAATCCAAGTATCGAAATTGTATCATCGCGAACCGAAAAAATTGTATAAATTGAGTAAAAAAATAAAAAGAACTTAATCTCCTTTTCGGAAATTAACAAGTTCCTTATTTTTACCTTAATTTTACACGACATTTTTGGCGATCCGTGCCAGGATCTATTCACTTCAGTGCAAACGAAATTACGATTTCGGCGTACGCGCATCATTGAAGATCGAAGGATCAACGGACCCAGTGCGAATCTTTGCTACTACGAGGCCCTGCAGCAACTTTCAACGTTCCATTACGGTGAAACTGGACGAGAGGACTACGGTCAGCGCAGAGCAAGCCTACGAATAAGATTCGGAATCTAAAACCAACCAGAGAGGAAACATCCCTGAGACTCCTCAACGGCCATAGCTACTACGGTAAGCTGAAAAATCTGGATTCATTTTCACGATACCGTGTGAGAAAACCCAGTTTCTCAAGCGCTTCGAGTCCAAATAGCAACAGTAGTTCAGACTCAATAAGCTCAATTAGAATCATGCCCACATCACGAAAAGACAAAGTCGAAACTATTGAAACCGTTTCTACAAACGGAGGTACGGACAATTCGATTCGTGCCATACTCGACGTAATTCAAAAACAAATTGAAATTCTTGCGCAACGTGTAGAAGAGACACAACGGACGGCCGACAGTGAAAATAAGAAGCGTGCAGCGGAAATAGAACTATTAGGCAAAAATATCTCTAAAATAAAAATAGGACGCGGCGCTACTACAGAACTAGGCTCCCTTATTACTATGGACGAATCTGTTGCCGCGAGAGATAGAACTTCCCCACCATGCGTTCCAATTCGAACAGAAGAAGACAACCATCCCTCTTACGAAGACCGTCCACCGCAATTCGCCTCTCCGAGCTTACGGGCCAAAGACGCGATAGTATGTATTCCGCAATTAAACGGCGAAGACAATAACGGAGTAGAAGAATTCATACGCGAAGTACGCGAATTACGAGCCATGTGTAGCGAACCCACGTTACTATTAAAAATGATTAAAATCGGGAAAATCACGGGTAAAGCCGCAATGGCCATCTGCAATATATCGATATACGAATACGGACACCTGTACGATGCCCTAAGACGAAACGTAGCCACCCAAGACTCTGTTAGAGAACATCAAGACCAGCTACGCGAAACGAGACAGCGTCACGACGAAAGTGTGCAAAGTTATATCATCAGGTTCCGCAGAGCACTCAATAAGTTACAATACAGTATAACGAACGAATACCGTGACGAAATTACTAGACGAGCTATGAACGACAGGATTTTAAAAGACTCCGTGATCAATTTTATCCGAGGCCTGAAAGGCGAAATAGGACAATTACTACTCGCCAATCCACCATACAATATCCTTGAAGCCGAAAAGAAAGCCACCGACATCGAGCGATTCTTCAGGGAAGATCGAAATCGACGACTAAAACCAATAGAACGATTACGACTTCCTGAGCAGCAACGACTAACAACCAATAATCCTAATCCGATCACTAAAAAACCAACTCCAACACCCAATCCAATGCCAAGAAGCTTCCGACAAACCGAACAAATACCACTTGTCCAAAGGACACAATTAAAATGCTTCAAATGCAACCAAATCGGACATGTCTCCAGTCAATGTAAAAATTTTCGAACACCCAGCCAATTTCCGAGACCACCAGCAGTCCACAATCTCGAGACACACAAGGAAGAAATAGAGGAACCAATAGACCAGACCTACGAATTAACGCCACAACAGGAAGACTACCCACAGTACTTTTACGATCCGACGGACAGCGACATAAATTCCTCATTGACAGCGGAGCAGGAATTAATATACTCAAGCGAAGATGCGTATTACGACCAAGAATAACAAAAGAACGGAAATTCTCGATGGGACACTCTAAATTTAAAACCAACGAACACGCTTTGATAAAACTATTTGGCAAAACTCTAGAATTTTTTGTGGTAGAAGACAACTTTCCAATTATAGAAGACGGCATACTCGGTTTGCCAGCCCTATCTAAATTCAAATTTGAACTCTCGAATCAACAATTAAAACTTGACAATAATATATTTTTATTGCAACAGGAAAACGACGTACCTCCAAAACAAGCAGTGTCAAAAACAGTCTACCTGGAAGGAAAACCGACAAGGATATGCTTTATCAATGGTGGTGAGTGCCTAGCCAAAATGACTAATTTTATCGAAAATTCAAATACGTAGGATCAAGTCTCCACGTTTAAAGATTTAGTTAGACTTTCGCATATAGAGAAAACCCTCCGTGAACCAATCGAAAAGATATTGCTGTTCTACCTGGACGTATTCAATCTAGAGACCGACTTATTACCATGCACTAATCTTGCTAAACACACAATAACGTTAAAAGAAAATAAAATCATTAACACAAAATCTTACCGACCGCCTGAATGCCATAAAGAAGAAATCAAACGACAAATGGACGAAATGCTACAAAAGAACATTATAGAACCATCTGATTCTCCTTACAATTCACCAGTCTGGGTAGTACCAAAAAAGGCAGACGCCTCAGGGAAACAGAAATGGCGAATTGTAATAGACTTCAGAAAAATAAACGAACTAACTGACCAGGACGCATATCCATTACCTGACATAGACGACATACTATCCCAACTAGGCAACGCAAAATTGTTCTCAGCCCTCGATTTATCCTCCGGATTCCACCAAATCCCAATGGACATAGACTCTAAAAAGTACACAGCATTCTCCACACCACAAGGACACTATCATTACAATAGGATGCCATTCGGTTTAAAGAATGCACCTGCAACATTTCAACGCATGATGGATACCGCGCTAAGAGGACTCATAAATAAACGTTGCTTCGTATATTTAGACGACATTATAATATTCGGACAGTCGATTGAAGAGCACAATAGCAACCTCGCGATAGTATTGCAACGCCTACGCGAACTCGGACTCAAAATACAGCCGGACAAGTGCGAATTTCTCAAACCAGAATTAGAATATCTTGGACATATAGTAACCGCCGAAGGTGTAAAGCCAAATCCCAAAAAATTAGAAGCCGTTAGCAATTTCAAACAGCCACGTAATCCCACAGACATCAAATCGTTCTTAGGACTAGCAGGTTATTACCGTAAGTTCATCAGAAACTTTTCTAAGATCGCGAAACCATTGACCGAACTTACAAAAAAGGAGACACCATTTCATTGGACAGATAAAACCCAGGAAGCATTCCAGACATTAAAAGACAAACTCTGTTCATCACCCGTACTAAAATTCCCAGACTTTGCGAAACCATTCACATTAACGACTGACGCCAGTAACGAAGGTATAGGTGCAATCTTATCACAGGACGGACATCCATGTTGTTATATCTCGCGAACTCTAAACCCACCGGAACGAAATTATTCCACTACAGAAAAAGAACTTTTAGCAATAGTATGGGCCGTGAAACGCCTCCGACAATATCTGTTAGGACGGAAATTCCTCATCCGAACCGATCACCAAGCACTAAAATGGTTACAGAATTGCAAAGACCCCTCATCACGCTTGATGAGATGGCGATTAAAACTAGAAGAATACGAATACGACATAGAATACACGAAAGGAAAAGATAATACTGCAGCCGACGCACTATCTAGAATACATGTTCTGACCAGACGAGGCGAAAATTTGAACATAGAACTCGATAAAAAATATCACGATTGGGAAAAATCTACAACAACAACATATATACAATCTACAACATATATACAATCGTATACAACAACATATAGAATCATGCGACACCTGTCAAACATCTAAAACTACACGTATCAGACCGCGCGAAGAACCTTGTATCACCGACACACCCCTCGAACCAAACGATAAAATTGCTATGGACTTATTAGGCCCACTGAAAAAGACGAAAAAAGGCAATCAGTACATTCTATCCATACATGACGAATTGACAAAATACTTAATACTCGTACCACTAAAAACTCAGCAAACGGAAACAATTTGGAACGCACTCTTGAATCATTACATTTACATCTTTTCCGCTCCAAAAAAGATATTAACTGACCGCGGACAGAATTTTATATCTAGTTTAATGCAACAGTACGAAGACGCGTTCAAAATCAAACATATCAAAACGACATCCTTCCACCCACAAAGTAACGGATCGTTAGAACGGACACACGCAGTAATAACAGACATGTTAAAATCGATACAGCGAAATTCGGATGAAGAATGGGACGATCAACTTAACTTTGTATGCCTTGCATATAACACAATGATACACGACTCTACTGGTTACACGCCATTCGAACTCACATTCGGACACCAAGCCAATCTTCCCTCCACAATATCCAAGAATCCCCAACGCACATACGCAGACGAAGTCACGTTCCGCAAAAAGGAATGGGACTCTAGACTCCGACACGCTCGCGAAACATTGATCAAAAGTAAACAGCGATATCAGCGCGATCAAAAACGTAAAATTATAAAACCTCAATCAGTTTTCAAAGAAGGAGACTCCGTTTTAATACATAACGATCATAAAAGGCATAAACTTGATGTGGAATGGTTAGGACCGTACACGATTGATAAAGTATGTACTCCATACTATCTGATTCAAGACAAAAAGATACACGGTAATCGTTTAAAACCTTACTTTCCAGGTCGACGCTCCTCTTTGCCGGAATAGTATCCGCGCAAATAAATATTACACCATTAGAAGGAAACTCTGTATTCGTAGAAAACATAGGAAAAGGATATTTATACAGCGACACTGCCAATGTAATAGTAGGATTAGACACTAGCGACATATACGAACAGATAAGCGCAATAGAATCATATAAATTAACAATAGACTCACGTGCAATCAGCAAACAATACGTCAACGAGTTAGGCGGATTACAAAATCGCATCAATAACCTAAAACAACTCGCAAAACACTTGAAAGCGTTAACACATACCCGGAGCACACGAGGTTTGCTTAACATCATAGGTTCCGTATCGAAAAGTCTGTTCGGGACTCTCGACGATGATGATCTTACGCTCATAAACAAAAATATGGACAAACTATTCGATGATAATAATAAAATCAAGACCATAATAGCTAATCAAACAGCACTTATTAGAAAAATTGTAAACTCAGAAAACCTAAACCACTTAGAGAGATCATATAGTGATATATTAAAATTACAACAGCAGGCAAATATCGATAGATCTATGCTTAAGATGATCATGAAAGTCGACACCGCGATGCAAACTTTACACTTCCAATTAGATGAAATACTTAACGTCATGATATTAGGCAAACAAGGAATAATTAGTCCACAAATACTTGACCCCAATGAATTCATAGAAAATTACGCCAAGGCAATAGGTAGCCAGATGTACAACACCGCGATTTCTGCCAAAACCGTATATTTTCAATTCATACTCGACATCAGTGATCTTAAAATCTTCACAATAGATGACAAAATATTTTTCAAAATCATAGTACCTTTAGTCTCTAACACAGAATGGAACATATTACAAGTATATCCTATCCCGAGTAAAAGAAATGGAGTATTTTTGGCTCCAGTAGTCGAACATCAGATATATTTAACTTCAGGTCTTTCATTTATAAACGCTGATATCGAGTATTTCAACAAACTTTGTAAGAATCGAGCCGGAACCACTATATGCAAACAAACACTACCAATCCATGACAGAAATTCAAAAACCGATTGTCGCAGCGAAATAATAAATTTCAAACCACACATTGAACATTGTCAAATAACTGTACTTAAGATTGAAGACATTAGCTTTATACCGCTCAAAACTAGCAACTGTTACATTGCGTTACCAGCAAATCCGATAGAAATAGACACAATTTGCCAAACGAAACATACCTTACAAAAACTTGACAAGCCTTCTATCATAAGAGCTAACACTTCTTGCGATATATTGTACAAAGACGAACACATGCGTATAGGCGAAACAAAAAACGAAGTCATATACGAAATCAAAACAAAAACCCTAGCGCTCAAAACAAACGATAGTTTCACTCATCTATTAGATAAACTCGAGCGAGCACCGAAAATAATAGATAATTTACAAGGCTATAAAACAACGATCGATAAAATAGGCGACGAGATAGAAACTCTTAATTTCGAACACAGAATTAAAAATATACAGTATTGGGGACTAACCACGCTCCAGATATTAGGGTACATAGCATTAGGCATACTAGGTATATATGGATTAAACAAAATAGGGGTATTCAAATGCATCAGGAAATGTATACCGAACAAATTATGTATCAATTTATTTTGCTGCCGAAATGAAACTGTAATCAACAGCCACAATGCGACAGCCCCACCAGTACCACTCACCCTGGGCTCAACACCCAACATCTATATTCCAACCAACACATACCACTCAGATGGAGAGGAGGAATCAGCTGTAATTTTCAAGCCACGTTAAGTCCGATTCCACAAAAGTCTTCTGAAGAAAACTTGAGGGATCAAGTTCAATCTAAGAAGGGGGGAATGTCACAGACGAAATTCGAGCAACTGTATATAACAAACCGAAATTCCGAACGCCTTATCGCGTGTGACCGTCCGGTCAGCACCCGTTCTCAGCCGCCTGAGTGGCATTCGATCACTCCAGCCGTTCTCCGAATTTTACACTAAGTATAAACAAAACCTTCTCCCACTCCAACGAATGGAAGAATATAAATGCTCCCTTCAAAATCATCCAGTCAGTCTAATAAAGAAATTCTTAACTAATCCAAGTATCGAAAGTGTATCATCGCGAACCGAAAGAATTGTATAAATTGAGTAAAAAATAAAAAGAATTTTATCTCCTTTTCGGAAATTAACAAGTTCCTTACTTTTTACCTTAATTTTACACGACAAGGGCGACTCGGGCCCGGATTCGGATCTTGATTCGACATATCAATAACTGTGACTGGAATATTAGTAGGTATGTCCTCAGTCGATTTTCTCATCAACACAAGTCTTTGAAACATAAGAAACATTTCAAAGCTAGTTTCACCTTAGGTTTATTGCGGGTTTGTATAACGGTGCGTGGGCTTTGACTGCCAGACCACGGAGGACGTCGCAGGGATCATTTCACGCGACGTAACAATAGCTTTCACGTTGTATGGTCCAGCTCCTGAAGATCGGCTACTAATAGGAAACGACACGGACACACGTGTTACAATTTTATTGCACGAATTGTGCTTAATGTTTCTGTATTGCTGTTGCAGTTTCTTCAACGATACCTGCGGTTTCCCTTTCAGGTTCCGTCAAGCGTCTTCTATCTGATTAAATTCAAAAAGCGCAAATTTCGACGAATCAATTCTCCTTTGCTTTTCAGATTGCCCAAATCTGAAATCTGCAAAATCGAAGTAGTATGTTGCATTACATTTTTATGCTTAACGCGCAATCTACGGTTCTTATAAATCTCATTCTCAGTAATTGTGCGCAGAGGTAGCTTCTAATTTCTACACAAATCACGTAATTACAAAAAATATTGCTGCGCCACATATTTACTTATTTACAGTATTTACGTATGTAGCATGTAGCGACTCTAGCGGAAATGAGTGTCCGGCTGCGTGTTGGTGCAAGGTGGCGGCGAGCGTTGGTATAATAGTTTCTTTGACTTCTTGCGGAAAAAGAATTAATTATCTATTTATTTTTAATCTGAGTACATTTCACGCGCGATTTAGAAGTCGTACGGACGAAGGTTGGCTTTTGAATAACAATTCTGTGATTATGTACATATATGAGCTATATTTCCCTTACTCCTTCCACTCGATTACTGTTTCCGAAAACTCAACAGGTTCTACATGCGGTTCTTCTCTTTTCTTAGGAAAGGAAAATCGCTTTTCATATCGCGCACGCGCCTGAGGCGTTTTTCCATATATCATTGGATTTAAGGCAAAATACCCCTAGAACTAGGTTTAACGAATATGGACAGCAGGCCGAAGGTAGGTTATACGTACGGTGGTAGAGAGGACGGAGCTGCGAGCGTAATCGAAATCTCCGGAAAACTGGAGAGCCTGGGCAAGGGAGGCAACCAGAGTGGAGGACTAGTGCCTGTGAGCGCAAAACGGGTGTGGATACGGGAAGTCCTGCCTGGACAAGGAGGGGTTAAACCAAACCAACAAGTGTGAGGTTAGGACGGTGGAGTAGCCATATTAGGACGCGTGACAACAGCGCCGCTACACGGGCTACTCGAGGAACTACCCAGACTCAGCCATATTGGCGCGTGCGCCGAAGTGCGTTGCGCGGGCCACTTGATAGTGACAGCGGCTGGCAGAGTGGCAAGTGCCGACCGAGCTACATTTCCCGCCCAACGGGGAAACGGACGCACCCATGGCGAAAGAGAAGGAGGTAGAGGAAAACGCTAGGGGCGGAGGGAAACGGAACTGGCTGCGGAGCCGCCGCACGTTAGCACCAGGAGCATGACGAAGGCGATGCCGCCAAAGGAGGGACCCTCCCGCTTCACGCTGGACAAGGAGGGAATATGGACGGAGGAAGCAACAGAGGAGGAGGAAACCCCCGCCAGAGAAGCACCCCGAGCGAAGAGGAAGAAGGCCAACGAATCCCCCGAACTCCCCGCGGACGCGGCTGAAGAAATGAGATCAGCCACAACGGCGGACATAGGAGCCGAACTGATTCGCCGG
This sequence comes from Bombus bifarius, assembly GCF_011952205.1. NCBI lineage: Eukaryota > Metazoa > Arthropoda > Insecta > Hymenoptera > Apidae > Bombus > Bombus bifarius. Next base: position 60,671 of record NW_022884665.1, read on the forward strand.
GCCGACGAGGTGGCCAGGGCTGCCGAGGCGCCCCGCGGCCACAAGGTCACGCAGGGGAAAACCCTGAAGGAGGCGGCGAGAACCATCACCGCGGGCGTGACAGAGTTGGTGAGGAGAGCAGACCCTGTCACCGACGCACTCGCTATAGCGCAAGGACGCATAGCAACACTGGAGGCGGCGGTAGAGGCACTCCGAAAAGAGCCGGCCTCGCGCCCCACCGCGGATGAGAACAGCTACAGGGCGCGTCTCGCTGCAGTCGAGCACCAAGTAGAGGAGATGAGATCCTTGCTGCACCGACTGGAGGAACAACTGCAGGGAACAGAAAAAGGAGAAGGAAAGGAGGTCGCCCCTGCCGCGAACACGAGAGGGATGGAGCCTGGAGCCCCAAGCGCCCCAGCGCCCAAGGGAGGCCGAACGGCTGACACCGAATGGCAGACCGTTGGAAGGAAAAGAAGAGGAAAGAAGAAGGAGGCAGGGAGGAAGCAGCCGGCGAAGCTGATCCCCGAGACAGGGGCGGAGAGCCAGAGGAAAATTCCGGAGAGTGGATTGGCGAACGCACGAAGAGGGGGAGGCAGGGGGCCCCTCCCGCGCGCACCGCGGACGTCAGCGATAACAATCACCCTGACGGACAAATCGAACCAATCCTACGCGGAGGTGCTGGCTGCGGCCAAGGACAGTGTCTCCCTGACCGAGCTCGGCATCAACACGATGAGGATGCGGAAGACCATCACTGGAGGTGTCATCTTAGAGGTCCCTGAGGACCAAGGAAGGGAGAAGGCCGCAGCGCTCGCAGCACAGCTGACGCGGGCTCTGGACCCGAACGAGGTCCGCGTGGCGACCGCCTTCCGAGCCGCGGAGGCAAGGGTGTCCCTGATAGACATAGCGGCCACCAAGGCGGAAATCCAGAACACCCTGGCGAGGGAGAGCGGCTGCAAGCCGGAGGACACCCGGCTGGGAGAAATCCGCCCCGCCCGGAACGGACTTGGCGCCGTATGGATACGAGGCCCTGCCAGTGCAGTGAGGAAACTGGCCCAGGCTGGGAAGGTCGCCATAGGCTGGTCGATCGCGAAGGTCGAAGCCACCGAACGGAGACCGTTACCTACAGGTGCCTTGGGATAGGACACACGGGGAAGACCTGCACCGCCAAGGAGGACAAGGGGCACCTGTGCTTCAGATGCGGCGAACCAGGGCACCAGGCGAGAGCATGCACTACTGCGAGCCCGAAATGCCTGCTCTGCGAGGCGCTTGGAGCACCGTCGGTGCACAGGATGGGGGGACCGGCCTGCGCCCCCTCGAAGAAAGGAACGAAAGGAGCCGCCCGCGGATCCACGGCTGCAAGAGGCAGCGAGAAAGGCTCCCCGCCGCAAAGCGACCCTAAGCCCGCGAACAAAGAGGTCGGCACGGAGGAAGCCACGAACAAGGAATGGCCACCAAGGAACTGAGAATGCGCATCCTCCAGACTAACCTGGGAAGGTCAAGGCGAGCACAAGACCTGCTCCACCAAACCATCCGGGAGAGCACGGTCGCCCTGGCGGTGGTGGCGGAACCATACAGAGTTCTGGATGGCCCGGAGTGGGTCGGAGACACGGACGGAATGGTTGCCGTTACCTGGACATCAACGCCCGGAGCGTTTGCCCACGGAGCCCTGCTGGAACGCGGCAACGGGTACGCCGCGGTCGAGTGGGCAGGGATGATGGTGGTGGGGGTGTACGTGTCACCCAACAGCGGACGGGCAGCGTTCGAAGAATTCCTGGACGGAGTTGGCGACTGCGTCAGGCGACGACTCCCCCGACAAGTGCTCGTCCTGGGAGACTTCAACGCGCACCCCACGAAATGGGGGAACGCCAGGACCAACGCGCGCGGCCGCACGCTATCAAACTGGGCCGCGGGACTTGGTCTTCTGTTAGTGAACAGGGGCTCGACCAGTACCTGCGTGACGTGCAGAGGGAGCTCCATTGTTGACATAACATGGGCCTCCCCCGAGGCATTCAGGCGGAGCTCAGGCTGGAGAGTGGCCGAAGAGGTCGAGACGCTGTCGGACCACCTCTACATATTCATGGAGGTGGACGCACCTGGACCTGGAATGCCGACGACAAACGACGGGCGCGGCCACCGAGGGGGAGGCACGCTCGCCCACCACCCAGATGGAAAATAAAGGAGAGGAACGAAGACCTACTCCGGGCGGCTGCTATAGCAACAGCTTGGAGCTGGGAGGCCTCGACAACGACGACCGAAGCAGACGTGGAAGAGGAGGCCGAGATCCTCCGCCAAGCCATGACAGCAATCTGCGACGCATCCATGCCACGAGCGACACCGGGCACGGTGCGAAGCAGAGCAGTTTATTGGTGGAACCCTGGCATCGCGGAACTGAGGACGAGATGTGTCCGGGCCCGAAGACAGTACCTAAGGGCCCGCCGCTGGCGACGACGCGACGAAGAAGACGTCTCCCTGCGCTACTGGACGTACCGCGCGCTACGGCGCTCGCTGCAGAGGGAAATTAGAATAGCGAAGGACCGTGCCTGGTCCGAACTGGTCGAGACAGTCGCATCGGACCCATGGGGGAGGCCATACAGGACGGTGACACGGAAACTGCGCGCGAATGGCGCCCTGATAACGGCGGAAATGGATCCTGCACTGCTGACGCGGATCACCGGAACGCTCTTTCCCCCACAAGAAAACAGAGCGGCGGAACGGCCACGGGAGACGACACGACCGCTGGAATGGAGGGACGACTGGGAAGTCATAGAGGAGGAGATATGGGAGGCAACCAGAAGAATGACCGCCCGCAACGTGGCACCGGGCCCAGACGGAATCCCTGGCCGGATCTGGGGGGGGGGGGGAGTGATGGGGGTCATGGCCCCCAGACTCCGGCACCTCTTCACAAGATGCCTGAGGGAGGGAGTCTACCCCCGGGCGTGGCAGACGGCGAGGCTGGTCCTGCTCCATAAAGAGGGCCGACCGAAGACCTCGCCGTCAGCGTACCGGCCGATATGCCTACTGGACGAGGTCGGCAAACTACTCAAGAGGGTAGTCGCCGCCCGCTTGGAACGACACATAGCGGGCCAAGTGCCAGGTTTGTACGAAAGCCAGTACGGCTTCCGGAAGGGGCGCTCGACGATTGACGCGGTCAGACGCGTACGAGCGATTGCGGAGGACATGGTCTCCCGGAAAGGCGTGGCGCTGGCGATTTCCCTGGACATCGTCAACGCGTTCAACACCATGCCATGGGACAGGATAGGGACGGCCCTGGAGCACTTCGAGGTTTCCAGCTACCTCGTCCGATTGATCCGAGCCTACCTCGACGACAGGTGGGTGTGTTACGCCAGTAAGGAAGGAGAGGAAAAGCGATCCGTCGAGCGTGGCGTCCCGCAGGGCTCGGTGCTGGGCCCCATGCTATGGAACGTTGCGTACGACGAGGTACTACGATGCCCGCTACCCCCAGGCGCGGCCATAGTATGCTATGCGGACGACACCCTAATCCTGGTCGAGGGTCGTGGCTGGCACAAGACGCTGCGCATTGGCAGAATCGCAACGGCCTGTGCGATCCGTGCCGTGAACGAACTGGGCCTGAGAGTCTCCCCTGCGAAGTCGGAGGCCACCTGGTTCTTTGACAGGAAGAGGCGAGGGTCACCACCGCCCGGCCTATGCATAAACATGGCAGGTAAAACCGTCCGGGTGGTGTCACAGATGAAGTATCTGGGACTCACCATCGAAAGCCAGTGGACGTTCGAACCGCACTTCGACTCACTGATCCCGAAGGTGTCAGCGGCTGCCAATGCCTTGTGCGGCCTACTACCGAACATCGGCGCGGCCGGAGACGCGGTGCGCCGACTCTACGAGGGCGTCGTTCGGTCACGAGTGATGTACGGGGCCCCAGTATGGGCGGACGACCTGATGGCAAGCCGTCGCAGCATTCTGCTCCTGAGAAGGCTGCACAGAGTGACCGCCATCAGAATCATTAGGGGATACCGGACGGTGTCTCACGCGTCGGCGTCCACCCTAGCCGCGTCCCCCCCGTGGGAGCTGCGGGCGCTGGCGCTCAAAAAGAGATACACCCGCCGGAGAGAATGGCACCCGGGAGAAGACCCCACCGAGCAGGCGGCTCCAAACGACACAGGAACCGCCGAGGAGGACACATGGAACCTGTGGCGATCCCAACTGATCAACGGGAGAAGCGAACACCGAGGCGCGGATGCGGTCCTACCAAACTGGGAGGCATGGAGGAGCCGCCACGGCCTCCCACTCACATTCAGGATGACACAAGTACTCACCGGACACGGCGTGTTCGGCGAGTTCCTGAAGAGAATAAGGCGAGAGACGACAGACACAGCGCAGCACACCCTGGAGCTCTGTCCGGCGTGGGAGCTGCCCCGCTACACCCTGCGGCACGCCATAGGAGAAACGTTGACCCCCTCAGCGATTGTGGAAGCGATGTTGAGAGGGTCACAGGAATACGAGGCCGTCCGCCTCTTCTGCGAGCGAGTTATGCTCGCGAAGGAGCGAGCGGAAAGGGAGAGAAAGAAAAACTCTCACCCCTGCAGGATAAGACGATGGAGAAGGATGGCAGTCAGACGACCCAGAGCCGCCCCGCCACCATCCCAACGGACTACGACCAGAAGAGGTGACAGCACTAGGGGCAACGACCTCCCCCTAACGTCCACTCAATAGCCGGCTCGAACAAGAGAACGCGAGAAGGGGATGCAACTGAAGTTACTTCATAAGAGGTTCCTGGAGCACCCCTGTCACGCGCATAAGATGGTCATCGTGGAGTTTAAGTCGGTAGGAGTCCGACACTACTCTGCTGTTACGCGATTATTGCAGCAGCGGAGTGTCCATGAGGATTTCTCCACGTACAAAAAAAAAAAAAAAAAAAAGGTTACAATGTTGCGGGATTATCCAAAATTCCAAAGGCTCCGGTGTTCTTTCATCTCCGACATATTTTTAGTTTGTTCTCTATGCTTAGTTTGGATTTTCGACTTGTTAGCCAGTACATTTGACTCCTTGCCATCTGTATTTTGTCTATTGTTGCTTTAATATGCTGTTTCCATGTGAGTCGTGAATATAAGTGGAGTCCTAGGTATTTGACTTGCCTTGTTTGTATTATGCGTGTGTCGTTTAGTACAATGTTTGATGGTTTCTGTTTTCGCAGTGTGAATGTAATGTGTTTGCATTTTTCGGGGTTTGTTTTGATTTGTTTTGCTTGAAGCCACTTTTCCATTTTTGTGATATGTTCTTGTAGTAATGTAACTGCTGTTGTAGGGTTAGTGTGCCTGACTAGTACGGCTGTGTCATCCGCGAATGTCAGTATTTTGCAGTTGTTAGTTGTTGGTATGTTGGCCGTGTATAATGTGTATGGAATTGGTCCTAGGACGCTTCCTTGCGGAACTCCTGCCTTGATTTCTTTAGCTTCCGAGTGTGTGTTTTTGATTTTTACTATGAAGCTTCTGCTGCTTAGGTATGATTTGATTAGTTGGTATATCTGCCCCGGGAACTATTTCCTGATTGATTGTAGTAGGCTTTCGTGGTTTATTTTGTCAAATGCTTTCTCTATGTCCATAAAGAGGGCTGTACAGTATTGTTTTGTTTCCAGCGCCTGTAGGATTTCATTGACGAGTCTGTGCGTTTGTTCTACTGTGGAGTGTTTGTTTCTGAATCCGAATTGGTGGTCCGGTATTAACTGGTTCTTCTCTATTATTGGTTTTATCCGGTTGTAGATTATTTTCTCTAGTATCTTGGAGAACACCGGAAGTAGTGAGATTGGTCGGTAGGACTTGGTTTCGTGTGGGTCTTTGCCTGGTTTTAGTATCATTATGATTTGTGCCAGTTTCCAAGCTTTTGAAAAGTATTGTATTCTTAGTATTGCGTTTACTATTATTGTGATTTGTCTTATCGCTTTTGGCGGAAGGTTTTTTAAGATTTTTCCGTTAATTAGGTCGATTCCTGGTGCTTTATTGTTTTTTGTTTTCTCAATTATTTTTCTGATTTCTTGTGCTGTTGCTTTGGGTATGGTGTAGTGATTGTCAGTTGGTGTACTAGTTGTTAGCGCGTCCTCGTCCGTATGACTATTGTGGTTGCTGTTGTTGATGTTGTGTGGGGTGAATGTGTTGCATAGGTGGTTGGAAAATTCTTCAGCTTGCTCTTCGTTGCTTCTTGCCCATGTGTTGTCTGCTCTTCTGATTGCTGGTAGCATTCTTGTTGTCTTCTTTATTCTTTTTGTGGCTTTCCTTAGGGAGTAGTTGTAGTTCTCGTGAGCAGATAGTGACTCGATGAACTTTGTGAACTCGTTGTTGTTGTGCTCTTTTATTTTGTTTTTTGTTTCTTTTGTGAGTTTGTTTAGGTGTTTTTTGTTTTCTTTTATTCTGTGTTTTTGCCATTTTGCTTTCGCTTTTCTTTTTTCTCTAATTTTTTCGAGGATGTCTAGTGGAACTGTTTTTGTTTGTCGGTTGGTTGTTTCAGGTATAGTGGTTGCCCTTGCTGCTTCTTGGATAGTTTCTGTGAGTGTTGTTACTGCTTGATCGATGTGTTCAGACTGTTTTCAGTGGGATGTTGCAGCTGATTTTGCTCTCCATTACTTCTTTGAATGTTTGCCATTTGGTGGTTTTATTGCATAGCTTCTCTGTGCTGCTGTAAAGTATTGGTTTGTTTCTGTACGTAATTATTATGGGCGTATGATTGGAGCTAAGCTCGAGGCTGGGTGCTATGTTTAGTTTATTTGCGTTTAATCCCTTTGTAACTGCAAAGTCTAGCAGGTCAGGTCTGCTCAGGTCTGTCGGCCAGTATGTCGGTCTTCCTGCGGATAATATATTGAGGTTATAATTTCTGATGTATTTTTCCAAGGTTCTGGCTCGAGGTGTGGTGATTCTTGATCCCCATAGTGTGTGCTTTGAGTTATAGTCTCCCGCTGCAATATACTCGTCACCTAAGTGTCGGAAGTAGTCATCCCACATTTGCGTTGTGATTTTGTGTCGCGGCGGTACGTATACTGCTGACAACGGCAGTTGGTTGCTGTTAGTCTGTACGGTAACGGTGGTTGCTTGTAAATATTCCTTACTGACCCGGCTGTGTAGGTGATGTTTAATGTCGTTTTTTATTACTACTGCCGTCCCTCCGTGTGCTTTCCCTGAGGGATGCTTGTTTTCGTATATGGTGTAGTGCTGTATTTTTATACAGCTGTTTATTGTGAGATGTGTTTCTGAAACGAGTAGTATATCGATGTTATTGCTATACAGGAATGCTTTAGTTTCTAGGGCCCTTTGTTTGTAGGGCGTTAGAGTTCCAGGCTGCTATTTTAAGCGTGTCTATTTTTATTTTTTGCTCATCATATTAGTAAGTAATTGTAACAAGACTGTTATCTGCTGTGTTTGCTGTCTGAGGAGTTCGTTTTGTTCGCTTATCATTTTTCTGAGTATTTAGGCGTTTTTTATGGAATGTTCTATTAGCTCTTTGATTTCTGTATTCCTGTAGCCATTGCTGTCTTTCTGTTTCAGTGGTCCTCCTATCGTTTGTGTTTGAGTTTATTTTTCTTTTTTTGCTGGGAGTTACAGTCTTCCAGCTTTCGTTATGTTGTGGTAGATCCTTGTTGGTATTGCTCTTTACGTCGTCTTCTTGTATTATTTCCATTTCTATTTCTTTTGTATTTGAGCAGTCCTGTACTTCACTTATTGCTTTGATTGGGCACTGTTGGTCTACTGCCCTATTTATAGTGTATGTTTCTCCTTTATTTAATATTCTTATCGTTGGAACTTTTTCCATCCTTGGTTGGTTCACTTGCACTATGTCAGAAGCACTATATTTTACGTCCGCCTAGCTCGACTGCTCGGGCAGAACTGTTTTAGAAGAGTGCTCAAAATTCTACATTATTGGAAATGGCTTTACCTGCTTTGCTTGCCCACTAATGAGATTTTCCATTTCTGACATCGTTATGGCGACCTTTTCGTTGTTGTGTTTTCCTCCATTGTTCAAGGTTTGTTCCTTAGAATGCCTTTTTTCTGTTCTGATGGTTGTTTGGTGATACTCGAGTAGGACAGATTCTTTTCCTTTATATCTGGTGTGCTATTGGGTCGGTATGTGTCATATGGTATATATTTGTCGGGTTAACGCTAGGAGTAGGGTTATGGGCGTCAAATGAATCTTCACGGGGATTAACCATTGATACGGTACAACACAGGTATAGTTTATTACAATAATGGAGCTGTTACAGTCTTGACAATTAATCACGGCGATTAGGCTGTCACAGACGAAATTCGAGCAACTGTATATAACAAACCGAAATTCCGAACGCCTTATCGCGTGTGACCGTCCGGTCAGCACCCGTTCCCAGCCGCCTGAGTGGCATTCGATCACTCCAGCCGTTCTCCGAATTTTACACTAAGTATAAACAAAACCTTCTCCCACTCCAACGAATGGAAGAATGTAAATGCTCCCTTCAAAATCATCCAGTCAGTCTAATAAAAAAATTCTTAACTAATCCAAGTATCGAAATTGTATCATCGCGAACCGAAAAAATTGTATAAATTGAGTAAAAAAATAAAAAGAACTTAATCTCCTTTTCGGAAATTAACAAGTTCCTTATTTTTACCTTAATTTTACACGACATTTTTGGCGATCCGTGCCAGGATCTATTCACTTCAGTGCAAACGAAATTACGATTTCGGCGTACGCGCATCATTGAAGATCGAAGGATCAACGGACCCAGTGCGAATCTTTGCTACTACGAGGCCCTGCAGCAACTTTCAACGTTCCATTACGGTGAAACTGGACGAGAGGACTACGGTCAGCGCAGAGCAAGCCTACGAATAAGATTCGGAATCTAAAACCAACCAGAGAGGAAACATCCCTGAGACTCCTCAACGGTCATAGCTACTACGGTAAGCTGAAAAATCTGGATTCATTTTCACGATACCGTGTGAGAAAACCCAGTTTCTCAAGCGCTTCGAGTCCAAATAGCAACAGTAGTTCAGACCCAATAAGCTCAATTAGAATCATGCCCACATCACGGAAAGACAAAGTCGAAACTATTGAAACCGTTTCTA